>NW_008237410.1:2366517-2397175 GCF_000691975.1 Corvus brachyrhynchos
CTAGATATGAAATGTGAGCAAGTCATGATCATGCAAACTTAATAACCTTTCAGCTCTCTGATCCCTTCCTCTGTCTCTGCCAAGAGGCTGCCTAATGTTTTTTATTATTGGAGGAAGCGTGTTCTGCAATGTTTAGGAATTGTACTCTCAGTACCTCCTCTTCAGTGGCCATGAAAGAGTCAGATAAAACCAAAGAAAGTATCTTCATTTCAGCTGTACCTGTTCTCTGCATTTCATCTTATGCAAGCAATATTGTAATGAGATATATGTCAATTAGTGGTCAAGGCAATCACAAAATGGGACAGAAAGGTAAAAGGAAGGACAGTGAGAACTAATGACCAGTCAGCCTCACTTCCCATGCCCAGTAGGAAGATGGAGCACATCCTGCTAGAAGACATGTCTAAATGCATGAAGGACAGAGAGCTGCTTAGAGACAGTCAACCCAGCTTCAACAAGGGCAAATCATAGCTGACTAATTTAGTGTCCTTCTACAATGGAGTGCATCAATGGACAAGTAAAGAGCTCCAGATGTCATCTACCTAGACTTCTGATACAGGTTCCCACAGCATTCTGGCCACTAAATTGGAGAGAAATGTGTTTGACAGATGGATGATTTTCTGGATAAGGAATTGGCTGGATGGATGCATACAAAGAATTATAGTCAATGGCTCAATGTCAAAGTGGAAACCAATAACCAGTAGTGTTCTTTAAGGGTATGTACTGGGAGAATTACTATTTAACACCTTCATCAGTGACATAAAAAGTGGGATTAAGTACACCCTCAGCAAGTTTGAAGGCAACATCAAGCTGAATGGTGAAGTTGATTTCCTGGAGGGAAAGGATATCACCCAGAAAGATCTTGACAGGTTTAAAGAGTGATCCCATGTGAACCCCATGAGTTTCAACAAGGCCAGGTGCAAGGTCCTGCACCTGGATCAGGGCAATCTCCATTGTCAATACAGGCTGAGGGATTAATCACTTGAGAGCAGGCCTGCAGAGAAGGATGGGTGTGTTGGTGGATGAAAGATTAGACATGACCTGACAATGTACACTCACAGTCCAGAAAGCCAACCACACCCTGGGCTGTATCAAAAGCAGTGTGGCCAGCAGGGTGAGGAAGCTGATTCTCCCCCTCTACTCCGCACTTGTGAAACCACACCTGGAGTACTACATTTATATCTGGGGCCCACAGCACAGGAAAGACATGGACCTGTCAGAGTGGGTCCAGTGGCTGAAACAAAAATGGTCAGAAGCCTGGAACCCTTCTTCCATGAGGAAAGGCTGAGAGAGACGAGGTTTTTCAGCCTGGAGAAGACAAGGCTCTGTGAGACTCTGCTGCAGCCTTTAAATGCGCAGCGGTTTCAAAGAAAGACAGAGAAAGATTTTTTAAGCCTTTTACCAAGGCCTGTAGTGACCGGACTAAGGACATTGGGTTTAACACAAAGGACAGTAACTTTAGATTGAACATAAAGAATACCTTTTTTTAGGATGAGGGTGATGTTGCACAGGAACAGGTTGCCCAGAGAAGGTGCTGAAACCCCATCATTGAAGGTGTTCAATGCCAAACTGGATGGTGCTTTCAACAATCTGGTCTAGTGAAATATGTCCCTGATTACTGCAGTGCAGCTTGGACTAGATGATTTTCAAATGTCTCTTTCAACCTAAGCCATTTAATGATTTTGTGAAGATATCTTCACAGCATTAAACCCTACCTACTACTGGTGTATCAGCCTTTGTGTTCTGGTTTGGCCAAATTTAGAAATATATCCTCTGAGAGAAGGCACAACCACCCCTCCCCCACCAGGTTCGGGAAAAATAAATTTTCCTCGAAGGAAAGTGAAGGAGATAAAACTGTTTATTTATCAAACACATGGGAAAAGGAAAATAATGCTAAATAATAAAATCTCTCACTGTGGAGAAAAACCTGGGAAAGTGTTAGAGTCCTCCCTTTGGTATCCTCAGAGCAGGGGCTTGGACCAGGGCCAGGCCCTCTGCGCTCGGTGGAAAGTCCTCCCGATGTGTTTTAATATTGAGCAGTCCAGTGGAAAAGGGAGAAAATCTGAACTTCCAGGGAAGGGAAAAAAATTCAACTCTCAGTCTCTCTCCGGAGAAAAAGAAGCTGAACAACTGGTCAAAAACTGACCCGGGAGCAGCAAGCCGGGTGCTTCCTCGCTCCCCTGCCGCAGCTGGGAAAAAAAAGTTGCTATCTCTGTATGACCTTGAACAAGCTGCAAACTGCTTTGAAAAAGTTTTGTTCAGTTTTCCTTCCCCCTCTCAGGCTCAGTTTAGAGGCATAGAAATGCACCAGAATTAATTTCTGGGCATAGGGCAGCGATATGGGATACACGTCACAAAGTCACCCCAAGACACCTTGCCAGTCTCTGTCTGTCTACAGTAAATCATTCATTTTTGTTAGATAAATAGGTGTGCAATCATACAAACTGCCTTTTGAACTTCATTCAGAATAAACCTATTCTTCAAATACATATATTTTCATGTGTTAAGACATCGGTGTAGAGCAAAACAAATATTCTATTTCTTCAGGAAGTGAAATATTGGATTTTTCCTTCAGTCATATCTCAGCTTTTGCAAAAAAGTTGTTTTATAGAAAAATGATTCATTGCTACTGTAAAAATGGAGTCAGTTTTAACACAAAAGAACAAAACATCAGCACTAACATCAATACCATATTGTGAAACTATTGCTAACTTCAAGCAAATTCCTAATGTCCAATGATTCTGATCACTAGCAAGCTGCTGTCTGTGTTTCCATTGAATGTTCTTTCTACTTCAAAACTAAGAAACTACAGTGATTTATTTTCCAGTATATTTCAGGACATGCTGAATTGTCAGATTTATCCAGGCAGGATTGTATGCTCTCATTGGACACACTGCTTGAACAAGACCATCAGGGCAAGCCAGTGATGGTGTAAAGTGATTTCCACAGAACTTTATCAGCTCACACGAGCTGAGGTTTAGTCCTTGTACACTGTTATCAGGAGGTCCCAACTCTCCAAGAGCTTTTTTGATAACCTAAGAAGTTAAGGATTCCTTCTGATATAGAATTGACACTTAGATATAGAATTGACACTTAGATACACTTAGGTCTTTCATGGAACTAGGTTTGATCCATCTAGATAAGACTGGTTTGTATTCCTTATATATGGGTGAGATGATATGGTCTGACTCACATTTTATTGACTTCTTTGGATTCACAATTTGTCAGACTAGAAGCAAAGAGGCTGGCAGTTGCTCCTCAAATTCCAGAATTTCAAGGAAAGTGTTAGTAGGACAGATAGTTACAGGCATACCATCCTTAGAAGGGATCACTCTGAAAATACTGTCCAGCTCTGAGTTTCTTTTCCCATGTCATCTCCAGAGATGTGTGAAGGGAGATTTTCTTTTTTTTACCTAGTTCAAGCCAAATTCATTCTCAACAGCCTTACTCCCACAGTTCTGTTAGGGACTTCCTGGGAAGAGTGAGCACAACTTTGTTGAATTGTGACATGGATAAAACAGATGAAATTTATTTCCTCTTTGTACAACTTGACATCAAGGAATTTTGGGGACTTTAGATGTAAAATCTACTCCCCAGATATTATAAACTTGTACAACATAGTTTGTGAGTACTATGATTCAAAGCAGTACCCAAAACATAAACTTGAAACAAACTTCAAAGCCTTTTCAAATTCTCTACAATATGCTTAACTGAAAATGGAAATGAAGGCACACACACGCTGGACATGGGAGTCTTGAACTTCAGTTATGGTTGCTTTTGTTCTATTTTTGTTTTAGGGGGTTTGTGTTGTGTGTGGGTTTTGGTTTGTTTTTATCACAGATGAAAATACTGTGTTATTTCTAAAAAGACCAAAATTAAAAATCCTTCTATAATTGTCAGGAAAAAAACCCCAAACAACAAAAAATGTCTTGCATGACTTCTCGACATTTTCATAAAAATTTCAAGTAAGTGCAAAGTCTAGATGGTCAGTCAAATGGAACTAACATTTAGATGATACAATATTTGACTACCACTACTAGGGCAGCATATTCTTTAAACTTTAAGAAAAGTTTTAACATAAAATAGATTACTCAAGAGAAGTTAGTACTGAACTTTTTTTCCTTGTTGGAGCATCAATATTGCTAACAGTACATTTACAATAAACACAGCATCACAGAATGTCTTGGGTTGGAAGGGACCTTAAAGTTCATCTAGTTCCAACCTCCTGATTTACATTACATTTGTGCATAACATATATGCATTTGCAATGCTTATTTCCTGATACTTCAGTTTTCTTAAAAATGCCAATGAATATTTTACTGGGAAGCAAAAACATATTTTTATATGAAATGCAATGAAAAAAACCTAGTTTTAAAAACAGACCTCTTTTTATATTTTCTTTTTGAAATAATAATTTGAAATATCTGAAAAAAAATCAACATCAGGGAATACAAAAAATGAGAATTCTTACTGCATGGAATTTTTGCCACTTGTATCTATTCTAGATAATGATGAAAAACAGAAGATTCCCGAATTTACTCTCTGAAACACCTCATTGCATTGCTTCCTATAAGGGCTAATTCAGCTATTTAGGAACTGAAATGATAATTTCGGTTGTTTAGTTGTCTGCTGAAACTTCAGCAAAAATTATTTCAGGTTCACTTATCATTTAACTCTTTTCCAATAAATTGTTTCCTCAACAGTTGTTCTCCCATGGAATCTACAGCACATAATTCTTCCCCTGTTCAGCTTCTCAGCTGAACTGATGACCTGTGACACATCACATCAGTCGAGCACAAGGGAAGAGGGAAGCACCTGGCAAAGGATGTGGCCAGAACTGCAGTGAAGAGATGACCCACCCAAACCACAAGTGACCAGCAATTCAGCCAAGAAGAAATTGTCTGTGAACTTAGAGGGGATATTGTGATTTGGTTTAAAAAAAGAAAACAGTTTTGTTTGAGTCTAAACATCCTCCAATGCAGTATTTTAGTTTTTCAACATAGAATAATTTGGGCAAAATCACTAATTGCCGGAGGTAATTCTAAACTCTGTGCAAAGTGTACAGTCTCTTTAGGCAATATTGGCTAAAAAATTCCCATATCAGTTTTAGCCAATTTAAAATAGGTTAAAAAAAAGAATGGATTAAACCAAGATTTTTCTTTTGCCATGTGATATTTTTCAGTTGGCCCAGAAAGTACTCTCTGCATTTACTTACTCACAAGCATAGGCTAGAGACACTACACTTTGTCTTTTTGAGGATAGATTTCCAAAACTCCTATTTTGGTTTCCTTAACTTTCACACGAAAAGGAGTAATGCTTAAAAGAAACCTATTCTAAACTACAGGTCCTGTGTAAGAATTTTGAACAAGAAACCCAATGGTTTTATAGCTGTAAGGAAGACAGTGATCATAGGGTACTAACTGAAAGGCATCTGTCATTGAAATGCTGAAACAAGATGTTTTTACAAATTTAGCATGAGTCTCTGTGCACATCTGAGAGGGAGAGGACACGGTGTGTATCAGCAAGTGTGTAGATAATTAATGGATGATGATAATACAAGAGGAAAAAAACCACATGTTACTTAATACCCTCAGGCTTACATAGAAACCCAATAGATGCAGATTGCATGGGGTAAACAGAAGAAAAATTAGTGTGCATGAAGTAATAATTGAAAGCTACATTCATGTGAGCATATTGTTTTTAATTATTCATTGCCAGAAAACCTGAAGATAAAACACCCACTAATCTTTAATCTGGCAAACCCTCAGGCCCGTAAGACCTATTAAGGATGTAAAGAGATTAATAAAGTGGGGGATGGAATCAAGGAGGATGAATAAATTGTCCTCAGTGTTTGTTAGCAGTATAAATTGTGTAGAGAGTCCATAAATTAGCCTAAATAATTCAGTTTAATTTAGCTGGTGCTGCTGCATTTTTTAAAGTGATATGGAACAGTAATAAAAGACATTCCAAATTCCATTAAAAGGCGCAATAGTAATTGCTCTACCTTTGTTGTCTTCATCAGTTATCTTTCTGTGGAAGAAATTGGACAGATGCTTAGTCTGAAATTATTCTTAAGAGAGATTCCACATAACAAATCTTCTAATCTTTAACAAAAGTTACAATCTTGGTGATTGACATCGTGACATAACTGACCTTCCCAAATGAACGTCCCAAACCCATAGAGAATAATAATAAAGCAAATGAACAAACAAATAAATGAATAAAAAGAGAAAAAAGAAAGAAACAAAAATAAATCTGAAGTTTTTAAAAAGGTTTTTGTATGTGGTTGAAAAATTTGGTTTTTATATTGCTCCCCATTCAGATATTTTTCACAGTTCAGATGAAAAAGCAGATCTAAGTTAGCTTAATATTTCATTCAATTTCATTCAATTTGAAGATGAAGCATGGAGTTACCTATAGCCCTGAATATTATAAGTAGTGTATTTACTATACGTGAAACAAATCCATTGAGAATATTGAAATGAAATGTTGCCTATTTCAATCAAGTGGTGGACAAGGCCCATTCTGATCTGAATTCCTGGTTGCTGCCTGATTCCCCAAACTCTTTCCAGGTTGGTCTGATCAGTATCAAAATTTAAGCAAAGTCCTATGTTCTTGCAAAGTGTTACAGAGATACTTCAGCTCTAAGGGCTAATACATCTCCCACCAAATTGTGACCAGCCCCACTTAACAGCCTTTCTGGCGGGCAGTGCTTCCAGAGAACAAAATAATAGGAATGATCTGGCTGCGTATCTAATCCTGCGGGGACCTGAATAAACCTCTTTAGCTTCTTTCAAGTCTTCAGAGGCTGGCAATCATTAGCATACAAATAATTATAGAACCAATACCGTCTTAGGCTTTAAAAACTCCTTTGATTTTTGTCCGTCATGCAGTACTTCAGGTGTTTCACGTATATTCACTGAAGTCAGCAAAATGTATGACTTACATGGCTTGTATTTGTCATTCTGCAGAATATAGATTAGCAAAACAGATGTGCAAAGCCTGGGAGAAGTCTGTGCTGAATTTTACCATGAGCAGAAAGAAATCTGCATTTTGCTTTGATTAAACTCAGCAGGACGAGTCACAATAAATTGTGTTAAATCAAGCATGACCCTACAAAGTCCTAATACAGATCAAACAAATTTAGAAATGATTTTTCATGGTTAGGCTTACAAAATACAGAATGGACAGAAATGCAGGAAAAAAACCAAAAAAATACATTACAATGACCCATATATTGTGTCATTATTTGTATTACTAAATTTGTATTAACAAAGAAGTATATTAAAGTCATTCTGTTTGTTTGTATATGAAATTCTAGAGATGTTCCCCTGCTGAGTCAATGGCACTGGAAATATTTAAATCTGTTACTTTTTACTCCTGGAGACATGCCTAACTTCTCAGTTAAGCAATAAAACTAGAAGCAAAAAGGTAGAGAAGGTGTGAAAGGGCGCAAATATTGCATTTTTTCTCTGACATTGTTTGCTAGCATTGTAATATTCCTGTTGTCTCCTGTGTTTTTATGACAGATTGCTGCTCTAGGTGTGGAAGATAAAGAACATGCATCCTGGCACACTTCACCTTTGATGTAGATACCCAGGTATGCAGTTCAGGAGAGGAAAAAATTGCTGGGCATACCCAGCAGTCATTTTTCAAACTCCTGAAATTTTATTTAAAGCAAAAATATTAGTTTCTGAATCTAAATTGGTACCAAAACCAGTGTAAGACAAGAAAAGGAATTTTAAAATTGTGTCTTGATATTTGTTAGAATAGTAATGATTTGATATGTCTTGGGCAGGTATAACTCTAGATGTCTGTCAATTTAGTGATCATTCTAACAGTGGATTTTAGTTGATGCGTTGCAGAAAAAAAGATTAAAGGTCTGACCATATATATAGCATGTTATTAGTTGTGTCTTCTCTTTTGCTGTCCCTACTCAATAAAAAATGCAGAGGAATTCAATTAAATCTCACTTAAAGGAAAAACTGGGCATTAGTGTGCAAAGTATCTCATGTGTTTCATTGATGTGGGGTGCTAAGTGCTTACAAACCTACAGAACATAATCCAGAGGATTAGATTTGGTCTGGACTTCACAAACATTTATCAGCACTTCTCATGTTGGAAGTTCTGTTCCCATTGCTGGGCCGTATAATTATCATAATTTACACCTATGTTGCTTAATGTTAACCAAACTGTCAAAAGAGATGTGGGTCTTCAGGTGTGGAATTGCATTTATTAAAATCTCTGCCACAGTCATTTTATTTTTGTGTTGGTTATAAGCAGTTATTTTTTCTTGCTTACTTGCTTGATACTTCCAATATGTACATGAAATGTTGTCTTGGTTTGGAAAAAGTATTTACTGACTATATTGTATTGCAGTTTTCATTGAAAGTCTTAAGCTATATTTAAATCCTAGGACTTTTCATACTCCCCACTGTGAAAGCTTGTCTTTCTGAGTACTGGCATTAAGCAGACAAACTGAGGGACAGCATACGACCTTACTTCACATCACCCCTGCAAATACGTTAGAATCTTGTGTGTCTGTATTTTTGAAAAGTACCATGGCATTACAGCTCGGCTGGAAATCATGAATGTAAATTACTTTATATATAAAAAAGCAATATATTATTTAGTATATTTTCAAATGGCTTACTTCAAAGTAGAGAACATTAATAAACATCAAGGAATTTAAAGCAGTGGTGGTAGGAGAAGGCAGAGAAGACTTATGCCTACAGCTGAAATAAAATTTTATTTCTCCTCAGCTAACTAGTCTTCCAATGAAATGCCAGGGCATTGCTGCCTCCCAATTGATAGCAAATGTGGAAAACTGGTTTGAATTATGGCACAGAAAAAGCAGGCAACATAGTCCTAAAATAAAAATTATGAACAACAAGAAGACCTTTTTCCTAATTCTGGGTTTACCCAGCTGTTCTGTGGAGGTAAACAGTTGCAGTACATGTTCCTCATACTGCACCAAAAAAAAAGAAAAAAAAAAAAAGGTAATTAAGGACCTTGCCTTCAGTTCCTAATTTAGCAATGCAAACCATACTCTAGCTTCAGATTTGGTGGGAAATTTATTCCTGGTCCCTAATGCTTATCTTTATAAGTGTAATATATCAGGCATCAATATAAAAGTGTTAGTCAAGTGGGCAAATCCTCAGCAATCTGCTTATACTTTTTTTTCCCCCCACTCTGCAGCATCGCATCTCTACACAGCTCTTGACTTCATCAGTTTTGCATTCTGAATTCAAGATTTCACTCTCCTCCATGGCCCCACAACCAAATCCCTAAGCCTTCACATCTGTGTCTTCTCCTTTCTGGTG
Organism: Corvus brachyrhynchos; assembly: GCF_000691975.1. Lineage (NCBI taxonomy): Eukaryota > Metazoa > Chordata > Aves > Passeriformes > Corvidae > Corvus > Corvus brachyrhynchos. Next base: position 2,375,838 of record NW_008237410.1, read on the forward strand.
CTAGGGCTTTGCAAGCCCTCTCCCATCACAAATGTCAGTTTAAATTGATCTTCCTCAATCAGCTTTTCAAAAAGGTCAACTTGTGAGACTCACAACCTCTGATAGCATGACCTTCTAGCCCATCAAACTCCAGCTTTGGCTCCTCCTCAAGGTTTAAAGTCCTCTCATTGGGTTGCTTCTTATTTTCAGAAGAAATATGAAAGTACAGCAGGACCCAGCAGAGTCAGAAAATCAACCAAAAAACTGTTTTAGAGGAGTATTGGAGACAACTTCTAATTCACAGCTGTGCAATATAAGCAATTTTTTCTTATAAATGTGAGATATCAAAAGTCAGACCTATATTTTTCCTTTGGCTCTTCCTTTCCAGCCACGTCCTTGTTGTCAGTTTTTATAAACATCTTTCTTATAGTTCCCAATTTTTTGAGTAGCCTTTTTGAACACTCTTAGCAGCCTGCTGCTCTGTAATTACCATTAGCATAAGCGCAGCAAGCCTGGCCAGAGCCACGACATGAACCTGCCCCCCTCTACAAGCAAGGCAGTGAGCAGTGCCTGTGCCAATCTGCTCCAGTAGTTCACGTTTTCCTGAGGAAGATCTTTGGTGGCTGCTAGCAGTGCACCATCCAGGACCGCTGTGGTAAGTAAAAGAATACTGCTCATCATCGAGACAAGTCCATTCCCTCTGCCAGCAGAATCACCTGACTTGGGAAAGGAAACTGTGGAGTTGTCAGAAGCAGAGGCATTGCAGGTATCCAGATCTAGCAAAACTGGTAAGTGTATTACACTGGCTAGAAAATTTGTAAAATGTCCTTCATCAAAAAATTACAAAGATGTTACTCTGCCAGCCCACAGCCTGTAGATGTTCTCAGATCCTGTCTTAAAAGCCATTAAACCACGTTGAAAAAGGAGATGGTTGTGCTGGTTTTTGCATGAAAAGTAAAAGGGCAAGTGTTCTAAGGAAAAATATGTCCTATCCATGCATGTGCTGAGCAGCTTGGTTATAAAATGAGTGGGTTTGCTGGCTTCAGACTGATCACTGCCTTGCTATTGTCTTGGCTGGGAGTCAGGTCACACCTTCCAAACCATGCACAAGGGAACGCTGGCTCTGTATAGCATTTAGGGCAAAAGCTGTTTCCCTACGAAGAGGACCCACATGCATCAGGATGCAGGATGAAGTCCTTACATACAGTGCTTTTACAGATATGCAAAGTCTTGAAACAATAATGAAAAAGCTGAAATAACAGTAGCATTGAAAAAGAAGCTTCCTTGGTACTTGCTACCAACATTTGGGACAAAGGTTTTGAGATAAAATTGCTGGTTTTGCTTTAAAGAAGTTCCCATTCTTTTGATACTTCTGAAAACAAGAAGTCTGATTAGGAGACCTTTTCCTTCAATAAATAAGTGCCTCAGTGTCTGAATGCTCACTTGGCAACAAAGACAGAGAATTGTTGCTATGTTTATGTAATATATGCTCTAATAATGTACTTATAAATTGGAAATCCACAGAGATTTTTGTTTATTCCATACTTATCACATTTCAGAAATACAAATTACCCTTCAAAGAGGAAGCTCAACTGTTCGTAATTCTCTAAGACAACAATTTTTTCTAAATAGTAATTGAGATATCCAACTATTGACAGATTATTTTTCCCCTTCTTCCTATTTTCACAGCATGAAACACTGACAGAAGGCGGCTTCAGTAATAAGAAGGTAAATATATTTTAGTCCAAAATGCAGTAGCTTTATATGAAAGATAATTTTGGATTGGACAGCTTTATAATGAGTGCTCTAAACCACTACTGGACCTAAAATGATATGCCCCACTTTCTCTTTGGTCTCCTGTGAATTCATTAAGATAGCAAAATGGTATTTAGAGAATGTTCCAATGACTTCTAGAATATCCCGGGCTTTCACATACTCATCTGCTTAGGACAGAAAACCCAACCAAAGAAAAAGCTTTAAAATGGTATTGCAAACAAAGTGCCATGCAGTGCTTCCTTCTGTTTAGTCTTCAAATGGGTAAAGTGATACTATCATTTCCAAAGTAACTGAGCCTCATTATCGTGTCTTTTAAAATTGTGGACTTTGGTAATACAGAAAATTCTTAGCTATAGCTAATAAATTGATTGGAAATGTGTTAAGAGATAATTATTTTAAAAAAAATTTAAAAAAATCAAGAAAATTGAATTTCTTTGGCTCTGATCTCCAAAGCATCACAAAAGAGTTAGACCTTGTAGATGTATTAGAGTAGGTCAATTTTAACATCAATATTAAAATATTTTTATTTATATTTTTCATTTAAGCCTGATGGCATAAAAGACATGAAATAAAATATACCTTAGTGAAGATGGAAGTCCATAGAAGGCAGCTTTAGAAAATATAACATTATTTTAAATACTTTTATAAAGTCCTGCCAATCTTTGCAGTAAAACCAACATCAAATCTGTCTGCCTAAATAAGCTAATGCAGTTGTTAAATGTTTTCACTGAGTGCAAAAATGGTCAAGCAATCCATAACTTCTTCTTCATTTGGGAAGTATTTTGATTCATAGAATAATGATCTCATAATCCAGCAGGACTTTTCTATGTTGAGAAGAGTAATGACAAACACAGTGCAGAAACATGGCAGATAATCTAGGGGAAATTTCAAGTGTCTGTGACTTGCCCTCAGACTACTACCCCTTCAGAAATGGACAGAGCAGCTCTGGGAGATCTGTTTTCCGAGCTGCGTCACCTTGACCTTCCCTCCTAAATCTGAGGTGCAGTCTGGCAGAGCAAAGAACAGTAGTTCAATTTCTTTTTAAAGAACACTTTTTCCAGTCTTCCTGGGAGTAGAAATACTTATTAGGTTTCAGTGAATGAGAATATCCAGGAACATTCTGAAAAAGACAATAGGGTTTGCTCTGCTTGTAACCGAAGTAATTCCCACAGTATTGGCAGTACAAAATGGCAGTAAAAAAAAGGCTTTTATTGTTTTTGGAGACCTCCTGAATATTTTTTATATTTGGGGTTTTTTCCCTTTTGTTTATAAAAATAAATCTTTTTACCTTATATCTGTTCTTCTGCAACCAAATCCCCTATTTATTATCTGATCTCCTAAATGGTACCAATTCTACAAGCTGGTAGTCTTAGTTTCATTTTTGTTTCCTATAAAATTTCTTTTTTCTTTTTGTTTGTCCAGAAATAGCTAAGTCAACAACTCGTTTTCACTGTTCATTTCCAATACCTTGTGCAAATTCATGCAAAGACAGGTGGACTGGTCACCTCCTATGGACAACCCAAGTAAGATCTTATTTATGCAGAAATTCATTTTTAAAAGGGCTGAAAATCAAGCAGTAACTTAGGAGAACAACAAGTAAGAGGAGATATTTTGAAGATACAGTACCTCTGAAAAGTTTGAAAGAGTTACAATTGTTGGATTAGAGGAAAAAGGGGCAGTAGAAGACTGCTGCAAAGTTAATAGTCTTTTCTCTTTATCCATCAGTAACAGGGAAAGAAAGCTAAAACAGGAAACAATTAGAATATATGTCAGGAAAAATAGTTTCACTGTAAGGACAAAGAAGGCCTGGATCAGGTTGTCAAGACAGTTGATGGGGGTCATCTTGGAGAACATGAGCAGAAAATCAGAGCTGATATGGAAATAACTCAGCTAGGGCTGTGGTCTATGTGAGCTCCCTGTCAGTATTATTTTATAGGGAAAAAATACCTGGCTGTACTATTTTCTTAGTCAATTCCATTGAATTGGCTCCATAACTTCCTTGTGTGAAAAGGAAGATAAAAACCTATCCAAGTTCAATAATGTATAGACAAACCAGGACTGGGTTTGCTGCTCCATATACATTCAGTTTCCCTCAAAGTAAATTTCCTAAATTCTGCTGAACTTGTGTAGATACCTTCAACCATATTGAAGGTCACTTAAATGATCAGTTTTCCAATATTACAGTAAATAAATAAAAACTGTAGGACCACATTTTCATACTCATTTAAAATAAATTTATTTTGAGGTTCCTTTCTTCTGTCTTGTACTAGTTTGAAAACAAACTAGTGGGAGACACCAAGTCAAAATAACAATTTAATAGGGAAATAAAAAGAGAAAAAAATAAAATATAAAGGCAGATATCACTGGGTTAAACTGACAGAGTCAGGATACAACCTGACACCCTGTTAATCAGGGTGGTGGTAGCAGTCTGGTAGAATGGTGGCTGCAGTCCTCTGAAGCAGTGATCCTGAAGAAAAAAGGGTCTGCTCTTGCTCTGAAGTCCAGTGGTGGCTATGTAGCTCCTGTCCTCTGGGAATCCAGTAGAAAGGTTGTCTCTGGTCTTCAGAATCTCAGATTATATCCAGGATGGGATGCTTGGTTCCTCCCTCTGGGTGGAGCATCTCACAATGGGGTAATGAGTCATGAGGCCAAGTGTTGATGGGCTCATTAACAGAAGATAGTCTAGAGGGAGTTATCTCTGAGTCAGGTGGCAGGACAATGATGGGCCATTAACAGAAAGATAGTCTGGGGGGAGGAGGCAAGGAAACACTGCCCCACCTGATTTCAACAGCTCATGAGGATGGTAATAGAATACACTGCAACCCAGGACAGTCTGCAGATGATCAGGTTTGCAGCTCTACAATATTCAATTTGCACAGTTACAAGTGATTCTTCAAAATTTTAGCAGTAGTAGTGTAGATGATGTGTTCTTGGAGTGAAGAAAAAATGAAATACCCAACAATCAAATGCTATTTCTGTCTTTTCCTTTCAAACACTCTTTGACCAGAGGTGATTTTTCTTATGCTCTAGGTACCTCATGCTTCTTTTCTTTTAGGTAAAAATAATAATATGCCTAAACCAGAAAACATTTGAGCAGTTGATTAGTCTATAATTACAGAATGATAGAATTATATCATGGTTCCAGTTGGAAGGGCCCATAAAGACCATCTAATTCCCATCCCACTGCAATGGACAGGAACATCTTCCACTAAAACAGATTGCTCAGGGGCCCATCCTTCAACACTTCCAGGGATGAGGCACTCACAATTTCTCTGGGCAACCTAATTTTAGTGCCTCTCCACCCTCACATTAAAGAATTCATTCCTAATATCTAATATTTCAGTTTAACTGCCCCCTTTCCATTTAAAGCCATTCCCACTTTTCTTATCACTACACGCTCTTGTCAAAAGTCCCTCTCCAGCGTTCTTGTAGCTATCTTTGAAGGTTGCTGTATGGTCTCTCCAGAGCCTTCTCTTCTCTGGGTTGAACAACCCCAAATCTCTCATCTTCACGGAAAAGGTGTTTCAGGCAAAAAAAACGTAGCTTCAAAATAATGCAGCTTGAGTACTTTTGAAAATATATATTTGTATTTATGTGCATTATGTTTGTTATTTTTTTAATTGCTAACCTTTATAATTGATAGCTTCTGTTTCAGGAAGGTGTTTTATCATCCTCAAAATGTGTATTTCATGGATTGAAATTAAATTTTCAGCAATAAAATAGCTAAGATGATGGCTTTTATGGAAACCTGACATCTGAATCATGCTACGAGTTGTTAGGTTTTTGGTTGTGCTTGGGGGTGTTTTTGATTTTTAATACAGTGGAAATTTCTTGGCCTCAGATTCTCTATTTTCAAAATGATTAATTATTTGAGAGATCTGTCTTGAGCAAAAGTGGCCTCAAATTTATTTAAATGTACTACTTATACTCTTTGGAAACCTTTAAAGGCTCTGAAAATGAACCATGTGGAATCTGTGCTTTGCCTAATTCTATCCTCTCCCCAAGAGGTCTATAAAGCATCCACAAGATAGCATTATGTAATACTACTTTTCAGCATTCTTTGATAGATCTTCACACGGTGACTTCCTGGTTTAAGTTAAGTATTATCTCCCTTAGATTACACTGTTATATGTGTTTGATCTAGTGGACAGTCTTCTAATTATCAAATATGCTTTTCATTTAAACAGAACATAAACCATTAAAACCCAATTCTAGAAGTTTTGCCCCTGCTAATGGTGCTGTGTTTATTATTTTCCGCATGAGCCTGAATGAATTCCAATTATCATCCGTTGCAATATCTCCATGAGTTTGAAATAGCACTACATACAGCCATAAGGAAATACTAGATAAGAGTGTACCGATTGTAATCTAGGAAGAACTCATTCTTTCAAAAATTCAGCTAATTTTGTTATCTCTTCTTAAAAAATTGTACAGACACATTTGAAGTATGAATATGCTCAAGAGACAACACTTACTTGTTTTACTTTCTTTCCCTTAGCTTGCACAGTATTTTGTTACTTAGTTTATGTATTACCTGAACCCACCTTCCTTGAGAGGATAAAAAACAATTATTTTCAGGTAACTGTTAGGCTAAAATAGAAGACCCATTCTTGCACCTTCCTCTCACAGACTGTTGACCATTAAGAATGTCTCTGGATTTGATTAAAGCCAAATGTTGAGGAATGAACTGATCCTGACCTGGTCTCTAATAGGAGATGAGCAAACTTCTGTAACTGCAGTTACTGTTGAGGTAACATAAATACTTACTTTAATAATTAAATTTAACTTCAAAGTTCATGCCAAATAACGTCTTTCCAGATGGTATCAAAAAGTTTAAAGACTTGCCAAATAAAAATTATGTTTTAAAATTTGCAGTTACTATGAAGTTTGAGAAAGGTTTTCAATTGAATAATTGATGTTTGGTAATTTTTCATTTACCTGAGGTTTTTCTGCTAAGTATGTTTTTCTTGTAATTTTCCTCAACAAATGAAACAGAAAAAAATCTATTAAGTATTTTAACACAAAACCAGATTAAAAATTCATTTTTCATCTGTTTTCTTTGGCAGTTCTCAGTGTGGATATATTCCAACACCAAAAATAAAAATAAATGAAAGGCATAACTTTATCTTTCCAAGAAGGACACACACATTAGACAAGAAGTTTCTAATACTGTGGAGCAAAAGTGCTAGATATATAACTGGTGGTAGATAAATGCTACAGTGTCCAAATTCCAATTCAGGTCTGTTAGCAGTAAATAATCTCTGACTCAGTGCTTTTGTTTATGCGAAGACTTTTAACATGTTTTCAAGATGAAAACCACCCTTCATTTATTTTTGTTTTTGATGTTGGAATATATATCGTTGTCAAAATCATACTGAGCAATTTTTAAATTAATTTCTGTTGGTTCAATATCTTGTGATTTTTGATACCTTTTGTTTATGAGACTTAATTCATTACTGAAATGTTTGGCATCAACACACTAAGAACTGCCAAAGACAAAAGAGGAAGGTAATATACTTTCAAAAGGCCTACTTGAGAGTGCATTAATTTCAACAAACAGGTGAGTATCTGGACCTTGGAGAGAAAAGGGATATCATCATAACATAATCTAATGTAGAGATTCTATAACTAACTGAGGCTTACATGATCCTGGACATAGCCCCTATCAATCTAACCTAGCTTCCTTAGTCCTCTTCTGAGCAAGGGACTGACTTGCTGAAGTCCTTCCAACCTCACTTATATGATTCGTTGTTTTATACGAATGAAGCAATAAAAGCAATTACTTTTTTACCTACAAATAATTTTAAATTATTTATTATCAAGTAAGTGGTGATGTTTTCACTTCCAGTGTTAATCATAAGTCTCAGATTTTTAGCACAATCCATACATTAATACTGCCCAACACTAGCACCAAAAGCATTAATATTTAACAGCACTATGTCTCTGGTGAAACTATAAAGTAAATATTACTTTAACAAACAGAATTAAATATAGTAAATGCACTCTGTGCAGAAGCAATGGCTGGAAAAATAGTTTCTCCTCTTTCTAAATATTCCTTTTAACTGTTAAAATAATACCTTTTTATTAGCATTTGTAAATTGTAGTAATTTGGTACAGTAGTCTAGAGTATATTTAGTGTATGCAGTTATGTTTGTTGACATTGCATTTACAGTTTATCCCTAGTTCTCTTGGTTTTTCCCTTGTTTCTATGTAACCAGAGTGAAATCTTTGACTCAAACCCAATAAAGGTTTAGATTTTTAAAGTAACTTTCTCAAGTGCTAGTAATAAAAAGATGTGTTTATGAAGAAAAAAAACTGAAGAAGGGAGAAATATACAGCTTTGGATATGTAGCCACTGAATATGTGGTGCATGGAGGTGCCCAGTAAAAAGAATTCGATTTTTAAAATCATTTATTCTGAAAGAGAAGAAACACCAAAAGATTGTTCATCAAGAGGATCAGGGAAACTGGTAATGGTATTCTCAGCTGAAATAATCAGTTCAGATTAGACATTAACTACTGTATGAAATGATGTTAGACATGCAACTAAAAGTAAAAAAAAACTAGAAAAAGAATGTGAAAAGGAGTATGTGGTTAAAAATAGCCAATGACAAACAAGCTTTGTAGTTCACAGAGAGTTCAAGACAATGAGAAAGTGTAGCAAGTTTTCAATGATTAAGAACAAATTATGTTGGATATTAATGGGTTTCTATTAGAAAAATTAATATTAGACAAGTGTTGAATCTTAATACAAAGATAAAATTATTATTAACATGATTGACCTATATATGAAAGAAGGTTTAGAACAATTCAAGAAAATGAAAAAAAATATAATAACTTCTTACTCTGTTCAGTAACTATGTATTATGCCAGAAGAATTAAATCATGTGATACCTAGTAATAACTTAAAAGAAAAGAAAATGAAATAACAAAGTTTGCAGAGTTTGGTAATTATGTTTCATTAAGATGTTGCATATGTACCCAAATTCAGAGGTAAAACCACTGAAAAGTATCTCTGCAAAACTGTTGAAATTTGAAGCTCAATATATATCTTCTGAAGAAAAATGCCTAGTACTACATGCTTCCATTGTACTTGTCTAACTGAAAAATAAAAGGCAACATAGAGAAAGGGACCTGGAAGTTATGATCTGGAAATAGGCTGTAAAAACTACAAAATACAGCATTATGCTAAGGTTTGCAATGAAAAGACAGGCTAAAATATATTTTAATTCAAGTTATGTGCAAAAAATTTATTTCCACAGCTGAAGTCAAATGTGGCTTCAGTAGGTAATTCACCATAAACTCTGTCTTTCAAAGAATCCTTTCCTATAGGCAGATATCATGGATGTAATAAATCATATTACTGACATTGCATTATTACATTTTACTAATGATTTTGTGATATGTAAGGATGTGATAACCTGAAAATCATCTATGAGCCCTGAGAATGTACTTTAGTTATGCATCTAGACTGTGAGACAAAAGAAAAGAAGATATTTGGCCACAAGTCATAGGGCACAAGACCATCTCCTGTCCATTCTGACAGGAGCTAACCCCCACATTAACATGATAGTCATTGCCCTCAGCATTGCATTTGTCTCTGGGTGTCATGTCATGTTTTAACCCCAGCTGGCAACTAAATATCACACTGCTGCTCACTTATTTAGCCCCCATGTGATGGGGAAGACAATCAGGAGAGTAAAAGTGAGAAAACTCATAGGCTGAGATAAAGACAGTTTAATAGGTAAAGGAAAAGCTGCACATGCTAGCAAAGCAGGACAAAGATTTCATTCCCCACTTCCCATGGGCAGGCAGGTGTTCAGCCATCTTCAGGAAAGCAGGGCTCCACCGTGTGTAACGGCGACTTGGGAAGGCAAAGGTCTTGACTCCAAATCTGCCTCCCCTTCCTTATTCTTCCCCCAGCTTTATTTGCTGAGCATGATCCCATATTGCAATACCCCTTTGGTCAGCTGGGGTCAGCTGTTCCAGCTCTGTCGCCTCTCGAGTCCTTGTGCAGCCCCAGCCCTCTCACAGGCAGGGCCATACGAGAAGCAAGAAAAGGCCTTGTTGATGTGGAAGCACCACTCAAGGGTAATGAAAACATCCCTGTGTAAACAACACTGTTTTCAGGACAAATGCAAAACACAGCCACATACTAACCACTATGGAGAAAATTAATGCTATTTCATCCAAAACCAGCACAGTGTCCTCCGCAGGGAATACCCTGTAAGACTAGGAGGTAAGAATTATTTCCTAGGCTTGGTGCAGTTTCATCCACGTGACATGCTTCAGGAATCAATTGCTTTTTCTTGGGACTCGTTTTTGAAAGAGCTGGTAAGAGTGGTCCAAAATACATCTAATGAGTGTGCTGAGAACCTCAACAGTGTGGGACATGCAGGTTTCAGCGTTCAGACATGCTTGTTTACTCTCTTTTGTCCAAATGCCAATTAAGAGAGTCAGTTCATCACAAAAGTGGCCATTTGAACAGAGTTTAGAAGACTAAAGAAATGTAAGTATACCGTAGGTCAATGAATACATAAGACAGAATTCTTATGTATCCCATTCAAGGCCTCTTGGTTTTGAACAGTTTAAGAAGTAAACATCAATTTTCTGGAATAAAAATATGTTAATATCTCTACACACTGAATTGAAAGTTGGGAAATAGCAAGTGATTCTGTATGCATCTGTCACAACAGTGCACCCATTAATGGTTATCTCTGTGTTAAGGGGGGAAAAAAAGAAAAAATAAGATCTCTAACAGTTGCTCTAAAATGTTGCAGGAGGGTAGGCAACAATACTTTGTGCACATCCTTCAGATCTTTGAGTAACATAAATGTATATTGATTTTACAGTTACAAAAGACTGAATGAAGTAGCAGTGCATGAAGCAGGATATTGTGGACCCCTTCGAGGTCAATTGGACAATTAACTGTAAAATAACTGAGTGTTAAAATAAAAGGCTGTAAAAGTTGCTGTTACTGGCTAGTGTATATCATAAAAGAAGATTTATTAGGAATTAGATAACAAAACTTTACTACGTGGAAAAAAACCCCAAACAATCAAACCTACAGATGAGGCTCACTAGGGACAAAGAGAATCTTGAGCTGACAGGGAATTTCAGACTTTGAGAGAGTATTGCAAGCAATTTAGAAGAAAGTTCTTTCATTTATCATTCGCAATGTAATGCTTGCAATTAAGAATCCAAGAGCTTTTCTCTGGCTGTATGTTAATTTTTTATGTTGCCTAAAATAACAATAAAACATGAAGTATATTTGTGAAAATTGCTTGGCAATGTCCTTCCAAGGCACATAAAAGCATTCTTCACGAAGTAGTAATGACTTGCTGTGATACCTGTTTTATATGTTCCACATATATTTCATGTCTCTATCTCCTTACTGTTTTTTCAGAAACGCATCTTCCAAACACAAATAGAATAAAGTGGTAATGACATTTTATGTGAGTTCTTTGAGAGGCAGAAATTAACCAGTTTATGACTTGGGTATCTCAAGATCTAGAAGTCCTGAGAAGTATTGCATGAGATGCTGAAGTAAGAGTGACTTTGAGAACTGATTGACTCATAACACCTCAAAAGAAAAGGATATGAAGTTCCTGGTGGACACATTCTTGGTTTGCTACTGACCATGAGACAAAAATGCATGTTTGTACTGATTGCGTTTACTGTGTACTGGACTACATTAGCAAAATCATAGCTGTCAGGTCAAGGAAAGCGATTATTACTCTTAGCTCAGTCCTTGCAGGGCCACATCTGGAATAAACCATCCAATTTTGTTCTCTAGTGCAAGAGCTGTATCAATAATTGCAAGAGAATTCAGTGGAGGACTATTTTGATCAGCAGGGAGCTGGACCCTTGGTGAGACCAAGAGAAGGAAGTTTATTTAGCCTACAGAAATGAAAGCAAAGGAAAAATCTAATTAGTCATCTTCTAAGAGAGGGTTTGTATACCATGGAGCCAGACATTTGTCTGAGGTATACAGAAATATGACAAGAAGCAACAGAGTTGCAACAAAGAGAATTCTAGTTGGCTATAAAGAAAAATCTGTTTACATGAGGGTGATAAAATACAGAAACTGTTTGCCCCAAGAGGCTTTGGAGTCTCCAATCCTGAAGGTTTCCAGAAGTCATCAAAATATGACTTTGAACAGACAGGTCTGACAAAAGCTATCCCTGCTTTGAGAGGGAGGTTGGACTAAATAACCTCCAGAGCTCCTTTCAACCTGAATTGTCCTGTGGTTTCATCACTCTATTTCTCTATAATGTTTGATCTGCCAAATAGGCAAACTTCAGGGGCAAGAGATTCCTGTGACACTTTCACTAACACTCTTCATTCTCATTATTAGCACTTTGTATTTTCAATTGTACTTAAGTTCTTAAATTTTGAGAGGTAGATTTAATTTCCGTCACATTTTATGTACCGCAGACACAATGGACTCAGTGCTAAAAAAGGCAATCTCAGACTTACTGGAAGTGTCATAGGGTAGTAGCACACCAACAGGCAAACACCACACAATCTCTCTGCAGGACTTGATCTCCCTATCCATTCAGAGAGAAACATGGAAGCTGATGGTTTATAACAACAAGCAGAGAGAATACTTAAGAAACATGTTTGTCATTAAGTTAAGCTGAAAAATACTTCATTTGACTCTTTATTCACTAACTCTCACTGTGCTTCTCTAAGTTACCACCAAAACAACAAATCAAGTTTCTTATTGTTTTGCAATTTGCAGATTGTTAAGATTATGGTGATTTTTTTTTTTAAAGCAGACATCTGATATGCCAGGGTAATGTTTTCTATTCAAGAACAATAAAATGCCATAAACTATTTTTTAGATTGATTAAATTAGATAAAAGCCCGTAAATGCTTGCAGGGGAAACTTTCTGACAAGTAGGGAAAAGAAATCATGAAGGAGGAACTGTTCCTCATCACATCCCTGACTATTGCTGTGAGTCATGAAAGGGAATTACACCACACAGTATCAAGAATTACCAATCCCAAATCCAAGCAAGTAGTTTCATACCCCTGAATCTCATCCTCCAAAATTTTCTTTCAGTTTTCATTTGTTTCATTCATCCAGACTGAAATCCATTCAATTTTATCCAGAAGGGCACTGAAACACAATTGCCACAAAGTAGGGATTTAAAGTCCACTCACTTTTTGTCATGTTAGTCTTGTATGAGTTCTTGAGTTACTACAAGGAAACTTTATCATAGTGTAGTCTACTAACATGTGGTTTCTACTTTCTATGATACCAAAGTTCTTTTACTATTCTGAATGTTCTTAACATTCATGAACATTTTAATACAATGGAAATAAAGATAACCATTTTATCATTTGAATACTTTAAAATATGCAGCCGTGTGCCTTGGAAGCATCAGAGTAATTCTCACTTGCTTTATGTTGAAATTGTTATATTTAAGATATATGCATAGAAGGAAAAGCAAATAATTACATTAATTTTTGAGTCATGATAATTGCCTGCATAATGTTGTCTGTAACATGGGCAAGTCCACCTCGGAAGTGCTAAGAACAATTCTGATGTAAAGAATAGCATCAGCATGAAAACATGACAAGAAATCAGAATTCATCTTGTTATTTATGTGAAAGTGCTGCACGATAGTGATTTTCAAACATTCTTTTAGAGATAAAAATAGAGAATGTGGCTCTTAATGCTACAGTGACCTATGAACATTTTTTCAGAGAAAAAATAATAAAACCCAAACTAAAAAATCCAAGAAAAAGTTGATCTTTCTTCTTACAGGCTTTAGACAGGTTTTCACTACCTTCTTATAATGTCAGGTTGTATTCCACTATTAAAATCATAAAAGTATGACTGTACTGGAAATTTAGAATGGAATGAGTGTTAAGTTTTTATACAATTAATATATTTACCTCTCCAGCATGTCCACCATCCTAAAAGAGACAGCAGGAGCTCACCATCTATTGCTTTGGGCATTATTCTACTTTAATTATGATGAAAGATTGCTGGTATAAAAACAGTAAAGTGAGGTTGTATGAAAATAATATTTCGGCTAGTTTGTGGGATGAACTTTGATGTCAGAGGTCAATTCTTCATTGTACTTCTACATTTATGACATGTCAGATATCTACCATGTTTCTAAGTTTTTCTGTAACAAAAACGTAGATTATAATGATGGTTTATTTCCAAAATGCAAAGGAGTCAGGTCAGATTAATTATATAGAGTTTGGTTTGCTTTTATAATTTTTTTTTTTAAGATTATTTATTTTGCAAGTGTGAAACTTGTACCCAATCTCACTACCCACCTGGGAGGTATTTTTTATTATGTTGATCTTCCAAATGGACAAACTCTGATGTATAGAGATGTTAATGTTGGCATTTCCACAAGCTCATGCAGATAGAGCAACCTGCTCCGAAAGGGCACAGCATATTCATGGTCTCTATGGGTGTTTTCAAAACAACATTTTCCAAATCACCAACTTCCTGGAGTCCTGGAGTACCTAAGATAAGCACAGCATATTTATGGTTTTTACAAATAATAATTACAGTGACAAAATATGTCTGTGATGAATTAATACAATTAATCCTTCTGATGTTAAATTTTTCCTGGTGAAATAAAGTTACTATGCAAGTTAGCCTAATACTGAGAGTCAGATTTGCTGCTTGCAAAAATGTGCAGAGAAAGACAAAGGCAGAAACTCCCTACCAGATGAACGATGCTCCTGGATCTTTGAACCCAGGCCCTCTGGGTGACCCGATCCTGCACAGTGGAAATGAGAGTGAGACTTATGGCTCCTGTGCAGTGAATGAAGCCTAATGGAAGATAGGCAGGCAGCCTTGGAGGCTGAAGAAAGACTGAAGCTTCTTAGAGGCAACAGATACTGGGGAAGGCAAAAAAAAGAGATAAAGAGCAGGAGCCATGGTGTATTGAAAATGGACAAAGAAACAACACAGATTTGGGTGAAAAAGCATCATTTCCAAGAATACAGGTGGGACATGAGAGGCCAGAGACAGAAAAGAAAGACCTATTAGGTGAGAAATTGACCAAATGTCCCAGATTTGACAGAATAAATTGCTGCGATTAAAGGAAAAATGTGTATGCTAGGCAAGGGAAAAAGGACTGGTTTTGTTCCAGGTGTTTTGGAGCTATGTAAGATTCTCCTTCACAGGTTCAAGTTTATCTTCTCCTTGATTTTATTTGCCTTTACTTCTAACCAGGTCTTTCTTTGGCAAATATAAACAGCAAAATTAATATGACTGATATGAACAATCAGTTCTTTAAGGTGCATCTGTTACTACTTAATGCCTTAAATATCATTAAAACTTTAGATGGTGAGCTTAGCATATTGATTTCTTCTCTGAGGGTCTTTTGCTAACAAAAATAACTCATCTCACACAATGGAGGCATTTTCAATATGGAAAAAATGTGTTGCTAATAAATATTTGTTTACATTAATCTGAAAAGTTTTTTAACATACAGATGGTAGGAATGCATTTTGGTTCATGTTTGGTTAAATACTGTGAGATTTTCATTTCCTCATAAGACTTCTATATCCTGCTTCTTAATCTTAATGGAATAAGTAGAGCTTTGGGTATTAATTCCCTCGTATTTGCCTGGAAAGCCATCCATGCTCTAACAGGTGTGCTGAGCAGCTGTGCATAAGGAAAAGGGTGACCATGATTGCATGCTAGTAAATTTTTGGAAGCTTTGAGATGTATTGCTTCTTAATGGTAGACAAATACTCTATAAATGTTTTGGATAAATGGCTTTACCAATCTGAGGCTTTCTAATTCTGTAAGAGCTTAAGGGGAGCCTACCCCAAGCAGCATGGTGGAATGCCCTTCTTAAGAATGATGAAGGCCAGATGAATAGATGCCAGAGAAAAAACAAAGGATGGGAAATCCGTCGACAGGTTAAAGGATAATCTAAACAATGCATACTCTGGGAGCCATGTCTCACAAAAAGAGATTTATGTTTTTCAGAGCCCCCATGACTTTTGAAAATTAGGCTTTTAAAGTTGAGTGCATAAATGACTATTTTATTCAGTATATAATCACTCAATAAATAATCACTATTTCTGCTTTCAGTACATTTGCATGCAGGTCAGTATTTTCCTGAAAGTATTCATCATTTTAATTGATTCAATGAATTGTTTTCCATTCTGGGTTTTTTTTTTTTCCTGTGTGGTTGAACACAAAACTCTTCTACAAATACGCAAGATAAAAATCTCAAATTGGAACTACCGAGAGCTTTTGGTTATTCACAAATACTGTGCGGACACATATGTGCACAGATATTTGTCAGTTCCTAATTCTCTTTCTTTTCTAGATGATGGTCAAGATAATTTTTTTCAAAAGCTTTTGGAGGAGCTTGCACTTTGTCACCTAGGGGGCAATAAGGGAACAGTGCTGCAAATTAATCAACAAGCTGCAAGATGTATAGGTTCGAAACAGAGATTTTGTTTAATTTCCCAATCCCAAATTCACACAAACCCAATATAACTATGTAATTCCACAATATAGTATGTCCTCAGATCCATTTTGGGCTCCAGAGATGTCATTTAATCAAAGCTCTACGAGGATGTAAAAAACCTGCACAGAGAAAGGAAATCATGCACAGGGATGCACCATTAGAGGAGCTAAACTGCAGACCAAAGGATTTGATTATTTCAATTTAATTTACAATGGTTAGGCTACAGTAGAAAGCTATGTCCAGTTTTGATTATACAGTTGAAGAGAGAAACTAGTAAATTGGATAGAGTCCAGCAGAGGGTCACCAAGATGATGAGGGGGTTAGAGGACCCGACACATGAAGAACGGTGGAAGAAATTGGGTTTGTTCACCATAGAGAAGAGATGTCTCAAGGGGAATTTAATTACAGCATTTCAGTGCTTTATAGAGAAGCCAGACATACTCTCTTCACAAGGACACACATTGGAAGGATAGGTAATCCACAGAAGTTTTTTCAGGGGAAATTCTGTCTTGATATTTTAATAGACTTCCTTGCCATAAGAACAGGTAAACATTAAAATATGTTTTCCAAAGAAGAGATAAAATCTCCCCATTGGATATTTTCAGACCCCATTTTCCAGGGCTCTGGATAATCCCATTTGAAGCCAGGCCTTCAACAGAATGTTTAACCAGATGATCTCTACAGCTTCCTTCCAAATTAGGCTTTTCCATGATTCTGTGATAACATTATGACTTAAATATGTAATATCCTGTCCAAACAAAATTCTGGATCTAATTATATGTTAAGGGGTTAATGAAGGTGCACAAAAGTCTCAGGACACAGACTTAAAAATTCACGCTACTCCCCCTTTCTTGGGGTGACTTTATGATGTGTATCCCATATTGCTGCCCTATGCTCAGAAATTAATTTTGTGCCTTTCTGTGCCTTTAAACTGAGCCTGAGAGGGGGAAGGAAAAACTGAGCAAAATTTTTTCAAAGCAGTTTGCAGCTTGTTCAAGGTCACACACAGATAGCGACTTTTTTTTTCAGCTGCGGCAGGAGAGGGAAGGGAAGCACCCGGCTTGCTCTTCTTTCCAGCCAGCTTTTGGCAGTTTTTTTTCCTCAGCTCCTTTTCCTCCAGAGAGTTGAACTTTTGTTTTTCCTGGGACTTCATTTTTTTTTCCTTTTCTCTCTGCTGGACTGTTTCAACATCAGAATACATTGGGAGGACTGTGCCATCGAGGCCTTGGCCCTGGGGGTGGGCCCACCACCCCATTCCAGCTCCAAGGAGGGGGAGAGAGAGATCTACGGAAGGACTCTGAAATTTTCCCAGGTTTCTCTCAGCAGATTGAGAGGTTTTATTATTTAGCATCATTATCCTTTTCCTGTGTGTTTGTTAAATAAATAGTTTTTATCTCTTTCACTTTCCTTCAAGGAAAATTTATTTTTTCCCGAACCTGGTGGGGAGGGATGGTTGTGACCTGCCTTCTCTCAGAGGATATATTTCTAAATTTGGCCAAACAGGAACACCCCCATAGACAGTATATACTGAGAAAAACTGTAGTGAAAACAGTTATATGTTCAAGAATATAAGTCACAGGTTTTAGACAATCCAGTTGTTCTCTCTGCACTCATCACCTGGCAGAGGAGTAGATCTGGCCCAGAGTAAAATCCCTGATGGGTTTTCTTGACTTTTAATCATTGTACGGTACATCTGTACAAGATCTGTAATCCTACCTTACCATTTCAATTGATCGTATTACCATGAAACCAGTGCCATTTTTGGGAAAAAGGACATTTTTCTGCCTTAGCTATTATCATCCAGCATTGGAAATTAAGTTAATGAAGAAAATGTGTTCACAGCATCATAAACCAATTTTATGTTACTATATTTTAATGCCTGACATACTTGCATTTCATGCTTCTAAACACCTCATGCCCAGCACCATCAAATAAGAATGCAGAGAAAGTTTATTGCTGACACTTCAAATAATTTTTCCCAAGTTAATACAAAAGTTGTAAAGGGTTGTTACAAAACAGTATACAACCAGTTTTAACAGATAGTTGGTTGCTGTAATATCTAATGTTGTCTTGTGAACATTAAGAAGGTCTCTAAACAGTCTGTGACCATCCATTCATAGATTCATAAACTTTAAGGACAGGTGGCATCAAAAGAGGCTGTTAATCTATCTCTTTGCAAATAACTTGGCCCCTTTGAACACAGCTCTACAGTGATATAATTCTTCTGAACCATTACATGGATGAAGATAAAAAGATATGACTTTACGAGTAATCCTCTTTCACATTTGATTTCTGCCAATGCATATCTGAAGGAAATTTGTTTAGTTTAGGAGTGGCAGGGCTATAAAACTACACAGGTGAAATCATATCTGGCCTTTCCGCAGCTGAACACCAATTGCCAAATCAAATAACTGCTAAAATTCACACTGAAATGTCAATTTTCTCCCTATGTTTGGACCATTAGTATAGGAAAATATTGAAGCCTGAAACTTGTGACACAGGCAGAGTGTAATGTTCTCCTTCCACACAACTGGAAACAGGGACAGAAGAAAGGATTTGCCTGTCCTGGAAGTGTTGCAGTGCATTGAAAGAAATTTCCCTTATGATAAAATGACAGTTTTGAAATCCTAGCTGTAGCAGCAATATCATCCTAATCCCCTACATAGTGTCAGAGTATAAAGTAAATCCTGTCATCATATGCAGGATTCTCCTGCATATGATTTCAGTAGATTTGCTTCTTGCAAACTATATTCTGGGAAAAGTTTCTCCAGATTGTGTGAAAATAAATAAGAATCCTGATATGAATTCATCACTAAACATATTCCATCTAGTTCAGCACTGTCTGATCATAACAGAAATGCTAGGAAACTTGAATGACCTCTGGTAATCTCTTTGGAAATACACAAATATTACATGAATATTCCTTTTCCTCCCCAATACACACAGCTTATTTTTGTAATGTTTTTCAAAACAGATATGGGACTCTAAAATGTATTTTGCCAACTATGGAGAGAAAATTCACTGTACAAGTAGAAGCTACTGGAGAAAATCTGCTCAAGATATCATCAGACCTCCTGGTTTTCCTCAGAGCCACAAAGGTCTGCTGGAAAATGGGTATCTGGACTCTGATCAAAATCCCACAGTGCAAAAATTCAATCTGCTTTATTACAGGCAGGTTACAAGTCCAGCTATCAAATCCAAGCCTTTGGAGGTCTGCCTGACAATGTAGTCATGCTTCGGACACACCTGCCTCTTGCAACTGAAATGATATGCTTCAAGAAACAGAATCCTTCAGACAAACCAACTTCAGAAAAAAAACTTCAGACAAAAATGAAGAATTTCAATTGCTGTTCAGAATCAGAGAATATACTGAGTTGGAAGGGATCCACAACAATCATCTAATCCAACTCCCATCCCTGCCCAGGACCATCCCCAAGAGTCACACCATGTGCCTGAGAGCACTGTCCAAATGCTTCTTGAATTCTGTCAGGCCTGGTGCTGTGACCACTTACTTCCTTGGGGAGCCTGTTCCAGAGCCCAACCACCCTCTGGGTGAAGAACCTTTCCCTGATATCCAACCTAAACCTTCCCTGACACAACTTCAGGCTATTCCCTCATGTCCTGTCCCTGGACACCAGGGAGAAGAGATCAGTGCTTGCCCCTTCTCTTCCCCTCATGAGGAGCTTACAGACTGCAATGAGGTCTCCCCTCAGTCTCCTCTTCTCCAGGCTGAACAAACCAAGTGACTTCAGCTGCTCCTTGTTTGGCGTCCCCTCAAGGCCCTTCATCATCCTCATCACCCTCCCCTAAAAGCTTAGTATCTTTCTTATACTGCAGTGACCAAAACCGCACACAATATTCAAGGAAGAAGACCAAAGGCCAGATACTGCATTTCACTCAGGAATTAACATATAAAGGGTTTCTCACTTTTCAGACTATTCTTTCAAGTTTCTGCAAGAACTTCTATAAGAGTAACAGGGAACAGGAAAAAAAAGCTAAATGTTGGCAATTTCAGAGGTGATAATTCTAATTTTAAAAGTCTTTAGTTAGCAGCCAATTTACAAAGCTGTTGCAGTGGTACTGCACAAGCACTCTGTGTTAGAAGCTGCCCTCTGTTACTCCTTCAAGTCCTTCATTCCTGACAGTATGTAAGTCTCCCTCCAATTTCTCCACAGTTTACTTAAAAGACCTGTAGTTATTAGGGTGCTATCAGGGATTTATCATTTTCACATCAATTCTCATCCACCTCCAAATCCCACATTTGCCAGCCATGACGTTGCCAGGAGCCTGCATTAGAACTGCAGACAGGTGGCAATGGCAGCATTTGTCTATACCCACATCAGACACATGATGGTATGGCCACAAATGTCAAGGTCCTATTTAACTGTTGCCAAAAATCAGGTGCCACACTTTGGAAAAAGGAAAACTAGATTTTAAAAATCCAAGTTAAAAATATACAGCCAGACATACTATCTTAATGGATCTACCTTTTTGTTATCAGAGCATGCAGGCCAGCAGCTTCCTTTTTTGTTTCAGATGAAGATTGTTAGACAATCCAAACCAAAACCTTTGGTGGCTTTAGAAATGCACCAGATACAAAGACCTGAGACTAGGCAACAAAGACTGACAACAGTGTGGTTAGAGCACTTACTTTGTCCAAGTGCTTAAAACAGAGTCATTTCTAAGGAGCTGCTTGAACTTGAGTTTACAGGTGCAAGAGCCAGCTATTTCTGCTCTGATCTAGTACAACTCCTCGCATTTCATACGACAGCATAAAATTTAAAGTCCATTATCCCAGTTCTCATCTCCATATCTTGGAGAACCAAATGTATTTTTATTTAAAATAAAGCCTCTTTTATTATAATTTGACTACCTGGTTTCTGGAGATATTTATAATTGAATTACAAATCATCTGATTTGGTATGCTTAGCTTCTTTTTGCTCTCATTTACCTGTCAGCTGTAATGCTCATGAGGCATCTTATACTTCAATATTTTGCATTTCATAGACACATACAGTTATTGTTTAAGGAAAGTCTAAATAGCACAATAAAGAAACATTTATCTGAAAAATATTTTATTAACAATGTGGTATCATAAGGTATGGTATGGTAGGGA
>NW_008237410.1:2397428-2418966 GCF_000691975.1 Corvus brachyrhynchos
GTTCATTACAAGTTTTCTTTCTTTTATCATAGAATTATAAAAAACTTGCCTCTCACTCATGTTTTGATTATCTGCATAGCATATACCTCCTAAACATATCCTTTAAAATTTATCCTTACTGTAAAGCTATTGAGGTCAGTGGAGTTTAACACAGGATTCATTTGTTCCATTCAAACTTGTTATTTAGAGTGTAATTCAAGGTTGCCATGGTTATATGAAACAGTAATGTTTTGAATAGAATTACTTATTTTATATGAAAGGCTTTTCCATGTGTTCAAACTAAATGAAAATAATCAGTCTGTTCTCTTTATTAATAGATCATGTTCCAGGACTTCTTTCAGTTTAAGAAGACATTTTAGTTTAACATATACTTCTTATATTTAGTATATTTTTGCATGCAAATAAACCTTGAGGAAGATTGTTTAAAAAGGTTTCCATGATGCTGCCTTAGATAAAATTCTTTGCAACTTTTATGGCTAAAAATTCAGAATTGACTGCCTGTATCTTTCTGTTTCTTTTGGACATATTATCATATTTTAATTCTGCTGGCTCCTGCAGAGCTGAACTATCTTTTATTGTTTCTCACATAGATAAATGAAACAATAACGAATAGTAAATGGTAACACATTTGCTGCCTGATTTAGTAAAGTCTCATTTTTTTGTCCCCAGTGACATAAGGTGCTTTTGCACAGAAAGACATGTAACTTGGCCTGGTTAGTTATGGGGTAAGACATGAACTCATTTGTTGCTTAATTGAATCTCGGGAGCCAGTTCAGAGAGCTATGGTAACACAATTACTGCATCACGAATAACATCAAATTCCTTCACCGTACATTAAAACCAATATCACTTAATGTTTTCTCAGAGCAGGGACTGTTCTGAGGAGATAGATTTCAGATGCTTAAGACAGGATGAAAGAGCAAAATTCTACAGGATAAGTAAGTAAAATTATGCATGTTGACCACCTTCATTTGAGGAATCACAGTCAGACAATGTCTTGGGTTGAAAGGGAACTTAAAGATCATCTAGTTCCAACCCCCTTGCCATGGGCAGGGACACACCTTCCACTAGACCAGGTTACTCAGAATCCCATCCAACTTGGTGCTAAACACTTCCAGGGACAGGACATCTGACACTGTTGGGGCTGCCCGAGGCAGCACAGCATCCAGCTGCAGATGTCCTTGACTTCTGCTGCTGCAGGCAGGGAAATATTCAGGCTGCAGCAAGCAGGGAAAGCTGTCAGCTGCAGCTTGCAGGGAAAGCTGGCTCCTTCGCAAGGAGTGAGTCCCAAACAAAGGTCATGTAAAAGCATAGGCAGAGGCAAAGGATGAGAGAGGGGTCTTTGTGTAGGTTCCACCCGGCTCATCACTGATGGAGGATCCAGGGACAAATATCAGGGAAAAGGGGCGAACACACAATTTTATATGGGGGTGGAACAAAGGGCAACAACCAATGGGGATCAACTGAGGAGGAGGAGATAACAGAGGAATATCCAATAGGGATAACTTAAGGGAGAGAATTACATGAGTAGACCAATGGGGCATCGAAGAAGGGAGAACTTCCCAGAACTAATACATAAGCAGCTAGGGGAAATACATAAACATGAACTTATACATAAACTGGGTGGAGAACTCCTGAACCAATAAACTTAAAACATGTAAAACTAAGAACCACTAGGAACGTGGGAACTCGCCACAACCAGGTGAGAATCAGACCTCTGTGTTCTGCAGGCCTGTGCACCAGGTCTGTGAATGCTCTGCTGCAGTGGTCATTGCCGCATGCACTGCAACAGACATCCGCAACTTCTTTGGGATAACCAGTTCCAATGCCTCGCTATCCCCACAGTTAAGAATTTCTTCCTAATAGCTATATCTAAGTCTACCTTCTTTCAATTTGAAATAATTGTTCTTTGTCCTGTCACTGCATTTCCTTATCAAAAGTTGGATTTCTTATAAGCCCTGTTTAGGTACTGGAAGATGTTACAAGGTTCCCCCAAAGCCTGCTCTTTTCCAGGCAGAACAGCCCTAACTCTCTCAGCCTTTCCTCATAGAAGAGGTGCTCCAGCCCTCTGATAAATCTTCATGGCCTTCCTTTGGACTCGCTGCAGCAGGCCCACCTCCTTTCTGTGCTGAAGACTCCAGAGCCAGACACAGTATTCAGGTGGGGTAGATCCTGCCTTGACCTGCTGCCAGACTTCTCTTGATGCAGCCCAAGACACAGTTCACTTTCTGCATTGCAAGCACACCTTGCCAGCTCATGTCCAGCCTTTCATCCACCAGCTACCCTAATTTCATGTCCTCAGACCTCATATCTGGGATTGCCCCTACCCAGGTGCAGCATCCGACACCTAGCTTTGTTGAAACTATTGATGTTCCCAAGGGCCACTTCTTGCGCTTGTTCAGGTCCCTCTGGATGGCATTCCATTCTTCAGGTGTCTCAACTGCATCATTTAGCTTGGTGTCATGTGCAAATTTACTTAGGGTGCACTCAATCCCTTCATCTATGTAATTAATAAAGATATTAAATAGCACTTGTTCCAATATGAGCCCCTGAAGGACATGACTTATCACTGATGTCCATTGGAACCCTGAGCCATTGACCACTACCCTCTGGATGTGACCATCCCACCGATTCCTTATCCACCAAACAGCCCATCCATCAAATCCATCTCTTTCCAGTTTAGAGGGAAAAATGTGAGGGACCATGTTAAAGGCCTTACAGAAGCCCAGACAGATGACACCTGTAGCCATTCCCTTGTCCACTGATATAGTCACTCCATCATAGAAGGGCACTGGTTTGGTCAGGCAAGACTTTCCCCTGGTGAAGCTGTGCTGGCTGTCCCAAATCTTCTCCTTGTCCTCCATGTGCCTCAGCACAGCTTCTAGGAGGATCTGTCCCACTATCTTTCCAGGCACAGAGATGCAGCCAACATATTGATAGTTTCAAGGGCCCTCCTTTCTGCTCTTTTTAGAAATGGGTGCAATATTTTTCTTTTTTCCAAACTTCATGCACTCCACCCGATTGCTATGGCTTTTGAAATATCATGGAGAATGGCTTGGCAAATACACCAGACAATTCTCTCAGGATTCTGGGATGTATCCCACCAGGTTCCATAGATTTTTGTATATTCAGGTTCCTAAGGTGGTAAGAAAACATTACAGATTTTAGTCTTGAAGAAGAATCCAGATGTGAGTTACCGGTCTTGCAAGAAAAGATGCAAACATATGTATAAAGATGTAAAAGATGTATCTGTAAAAAGATGGCATACTTGTGAAACTTCATAAAAATGCATCCTCTGGGGTACTTGAATGGAAGCAGTAAAACTTTGAGTCTCTATCGAAAGGACTCCAAAAATTGCTGTAAATGATACTGTTCATACACATATACTACCATATACAGGGAAAATAGACAAGACACTAGCTCCTCTTCCACAGTAGAAAGATAATTAATTATGAGACAATATATAATAATATATTATAATAATAGAAGACAATAATTATAATAAGAGAGCATATTTTTAAATATACCTCAAAACCAGTGCCATTTTCATAGACATTCCTTCTATTTCGTTTCTCCCTCTGTGCCAGTGAAGTGCTTTCTACAAACCGCCATTCTTTCTTCTTTCCTAAAACTTTAATGTCTTCAGTGGAGCCCACCCAACACTATGTGAGTTATCTGCTTAGCTCTCTTTGAACTTGCTCTAGAGCTGTAGCAGCAGGCCATCATTTAAGGAGACCTGTTCTTTGAAGACCTGGTAGCAACCCATTATATCTTGTGAGCATGCAATGATGTTCAGGAGGTGTAGTGATGGGTAGTTTGTTCCTTTCCTTCTCTCTCCTGACTGGCAGTCAGGCAGTAACTCAGGATGAAAAAGTGACTTTTTGGGCAGAATAAATTTCCCTACCCCACATACCTTGAGTGGAGGTGGAGAAAGACTAAGAAATACACTAGACTTGCTGTCACATTTTAGCTAGCGCAGGCAGTGTGGTCTCGTTGGCACCTGGGGATGCAGGCTGAGTAATGCGTAGCTGTGGCAAAGGGTTGCATCAGAGGAAAAGCAGGAAAAAAATGCAGTTCTTGGAAGAGAAAATTTCTTTCCAGCTTATGCCAAGGCAGTTCAGCTATGTGCCACCCAAAGGCTAGTGACAAAGCCACTTTCTACCTGTGCAATTAGCTGTGCTCACAGCAAGCTCAGCTGAAAGCCTTGGCTCATGCCTGATAGGGTTAGCTTAAGTACAGACACAACAAAAATGAAAAAGCTGCTTTGGCTGCGGCCACTGATATCCTGAGACTTTTGCAGAAAGCAAGGACTTTCCATTACAGGTAGCCTAAGACAGTCTCTCTTCTCTTATACTACATTGTAATCTGGTAGCTGTGTGATTCCTTTACATTGAATCATTTTCAGTTGTATTTAGAGCCCTTGTTATACTATTTTTTCCCCTTTAAATATTTGTCTGCTCACAAATTTGATAAAACCTGCGTTCTTTAAAATAGAATTGAGTGAATATTAAATGCTTATTCATGGAAAATATAGTTGCTCATTAAATTTGACAGTCATTGCTTATGTGGTAAATGCTGTCAGTGCCAAGAATCCTTTGGCAGTTTCTGCCAGCTACAGGTCCATTATTTTAATTGCCTCTAACCTATAATCAATATTTTCTGCTTTCAATACAACTAGATGCATAGCTAAGCGATATTGAGGAGAAATATATAGTCTATTGCACCTTATATTCTGCTTTAATGTGTATGAGATGCAGCAAAATGCATCATCACAATAATCTTTCCATCATCAAAACTATTCCAGCTTCTTAGGCAATATGTCAAAGAGGAATCCAAAGCATCTCTCTCTTACTCCAAAAAACTTGGTGTGCATTTTTAGGTCAAATTCTGTTGCATCAGTGTAAACTTATAACGATTAGTTAGTAGCTAGTGGAATTTAACTTATTTGCAAATAAAAATGAGATAATGCACACAGGACTGGATTTCTTTCATTAATCATTGAAAAGCTATGCATGTCCATAGCGGAGGTTCCAGACGAGTTACTGAAACCTGAAACATGTATAAAGGCCATCTTTTCTCTGTTCTGGGGATCAACTGTTAGATGCTGTGTCTGACAACTGAAAAAAATGAAAGACTGAAGAATACCATGCATTTAGAGAATGACACACCTTGTGGGAGTCATCCTCAGGGCATCAAAGAAACCACACCTTCAATTACATAATTTAGCATTTCTGATGGTTATTTTTTTCTCTTTTTCTTTTCTAAAAAAGTTTTTTTCTTTTAAAAAAATAAAGGGACTAAAAATTAATGTGGAAAATAAGTAAGCAGTTTTGATCTAAAATGTATGATAATCTTTGTACCAGTGATATTTGAAAGGTATGACTTGAAAATTTGAATTACCAACCCATCCTTAGCCAAGCATAACTTCCATTACTTCCATAGAGATTATGCCCAAATATGAAATTTTGATCAGGCCCATTCATCTCCTGAATCATGATCCATGAACACCTTTCCAACAGCCCTTATCTCAGTTGGTCAGAGCATGGTGGTAATGGTGCTAATAACGCCAAGGTTGTGGGTTCAATCCCTGCATGGGCCATTTACATAGGAGTTGGACTCCATGATCCCTGTGGGCCCCCTCCACCTCCAAATATCCTGTGAATCTGTGAATCTGTAAGCTCTTGCTACTGAAAGGAAATAGTTCTTGGTAAAGTCTCAGCTTCATTACAATTAGAACAAGCAATCCAATTGACTTCATTTGGGGGAGAATTTCATCCTTAAATTCCAGACTGTTTCTTCAGAGAAATTGCTTAAGCAGTGCTCTATTTAGGCTAGTTTCATGATTAGAATGCTGTAGAAGCACAGGACATTTTTCAGTGCTTAATTGCATCAAGGAAAAGAGGATAGTTAGGTAAGTAAATACATAAAACTCTTTACATGGCAGAAAAGGGAAAGAAAAGACAAAGACACTCAGGAACAGACACAGAAAAGATTGGTTTGTGTTCATTTCATTTCCATTTATAAGGAATTACTATTACTAGGTTGTCTTCTTTCAATTTCTCAAGAGCAAGCATAACCTTTTTTTCATGTTTTGCTCCCCTTGTCCACTGTGCATTTGCACACACACACAGTCCTGCTTGATCTCCAGCCTGGCACAGGTATCTCTGCTCTCAGCTGACATAATATTGCTGTTTGGCCAGCTGGCAGAGCACATTTCTACACGGGACCACAGCCCCTCATGGGACCATGAGCCCATCTTTAAACTGTAGCTCCACTAGCGAGCCAACTCAATAATTTATGCTTATTAATAATGCATCTCAATGAATCATTACTCCTTTAAATTTTAAAACAATTGGTTTAGAATTTTTAATGTTTATGTGCCATCGATGAATGACTCTTTTATTCATTCCAGCTACAGACATTCTGGATTATAATAACAAAGATTCTGGCTCTTAGTGGAGAAGAACAAGATTATGAGGGGAGGTCAGACTGGTAAGTAGCTAGAAGAAAAGAGGGTGGAATAGAGCTGCACATAATCATTGTAAAAGCTGGAATTTGCAAAATGAAAGGAGATACTTCCTCCTGTTTATACCAACCCCACATGCCAATATGAATGCATATTGGTGTGAAGAGCTAAGGTATTTGTAAGACAAAGAAATGAGATCTGTTATAACATTATGCCAAAGGTAATGACAATAATACATCTGGTCAGCAGCTGACTGAACCACAACACTTCTGAACTCTCCTTACAAGCACCACATGAATTACAAAGCCATTATATCTACGAGTGCACACCATAAGACACTATGAGTCATGTATTTTAAACAGTACAACTCATAAATTAGCCATATGACCATCCAAAGCTCTTAGCTGCTATACCATAGCTAATACAAACAGCTGCTTCCTCTGAGGTAACAGTGTTTTTAAATTCTGCCCCTTGGTGACACTTTTGAGGTTGAGTAAAACAATCTTTTGCACAAGCCCAGTATGAAAACAAAGGAGCAAGTTGTTTGTAGAGCAGACACATAAGCTGAAAATGTCACATATAGGAAACTCATAGTAGGTTAATTGTCCAGCCAACTACCCTGTAATTAAAGCTTCTGGAAAGCAGTATATATGTCCTAAAAATATGTCTCAGCGGTTCTGGACAAAGACAGACAAACCTCAAAGTGCACCCTGTTTGCAATACATCTGTTTTACCTATTAGGAAAATAAATTCCAATTTTCCAGAAGCATAACTGATTATTAAAGATATGAAGAACCATAGACAAATATTGGACTATATGCCCAGGACAGCATGTGCAAATACTTCAAGCAAAATTTAGACCTAGTATAAGTGCTTTTAGCAATCAAAAGGATTACAGCTTGCAAGTTTCTACTTCAGCCCCAAAGCCTATATATAATGATTTGTAATAATTTTTGCAAGTCCAACATTTTATAGTCTGCCTATCACAATCCTTCAATTCAAGCTTGTCCCCCAGTCCCTGTATCTGTAGCATTCAACCCAGTATCCAAACAATCTCTAAATCATAGAAAACATCCTTCCCAAAATGCTGTAAGACCTAGCCCTGAAAGAACATGACAGCACACTAATCTTTGTGCTCTTAAACCCCAAATGTGACAGAGTAGCTCTCCCACCAAGCTATTTTTCTCCTGCCTTACTCTATTGAGGCACATGTCTGAAGGAACAGTCATGACTCCTACATTCTCAGATTTGTTCTCCTTCTTTGGGTCAAGCTTTTAGTTTGAAGTTTATCCATTTCCTTAGATTCTGTAAGGAAAGAAAAAAAAGTTTTGTTTAGCTAGGCAGAGCTCAGTATTTTGTAGTTACCATATTGTTTCATTTTTCTCTTCAGCTTAAACTTCATTTTTTAATTAAAAACTCAAACAAAAAAATAAAAAAAAGCACCAAAAAAACCCACACTAAACCAACAAACCTGTAAAAAAGTGTTGCTTAGAATGTTCCAGTTAGCTGACAAAACCTAAGATCTTACAGTAACCTTATAATGTTTGTCTTCCAAAAAAGTCTGCTCAAATGCTCTTTTACCTATCAATATTCTTTTCAAAGACAGACTGTTTTAGCCCAGTCAAAGCAATCTGTGTTACAATTATCTGAGTAGGTCATTCTGAATGTGTGAGCCTACTCCTCTGGCCTGTTGCTTTTATAGGACTTTAAGAGCACAATCACTGATGGTGGAATACATCTGGGGAGAAAAGAGTTCAGGAAAGGCACTTGGCCAGACAGCATGACTTCCAGCTGAGACCCACAACATCCCTCTGGGAGCCTTATGATAGCAGCTTTCGGAGCCACAGAATACATTTGATTGTAGACTTTTATTTGGATACAAATGCTAAAGTTATTTGAAACAATTGTTTAATATATTTGAATATCTGACCAGGGAGCTTCTTTGTTATTCCCCAGGAATAATGACAACTGTTTTACTCAATGCATGGATCTCAGTGGAGCAAGGGGTTGTAAGTCAGTTTAGAGGCTGAATAGATATCATAAACCACAGAATTCCAGTTCAGCTAATTACAAAATCACAACAGATCTTGAACTTTGAATTAAATTAAGGTTGTGCTATCTAATAAGTATCCAGATTATTATATATTTATAATCTGGAAATACATCACCAGTTATATCTCACTGAGTACTGGGTGAACAAAGCAGGGGTGCTTGGTAAGCACCAATAAAAGCTGAAAATTTAATAGAGTATTATTTTCTCCATAAAGAAGAGAGAAGTAGACAAACAGGGTTTAGTCTGAATCACAACAGAGACAATATATAAGATGTTTTAGGAACTAAATAGAAAGAAAATTTCCATTAGGTCAGAAAGCTTGTGTCTTTTGTGTTATTTAATAATCCAGCACCATTTCAGAAAGCTAAATGGTGAGCCTCACACTGGCTGGAGACCAGTTATGTATTCTAGATTGACTGAGAATCAGTTTCTGATGTCAGGTTCAGGTCTCTGCTAGACATACATCTGTGCCTCTGACAGTCATTTGCAGACAGAGATCTCTCAGTGGCAGCAAGGGAAGGCACAAACTCTGCCCAGGTGTATTATAATTATATGCATTTGGAAACACTGAACTTGTAAAACAACAGCATATATTTAGTGAAAGGTAAAAAAAGGAAATGGAAAAATAGTACAGCATGAGGCTTTAAATGATTTTACACAAATCCTGGTATGTGGGAAAAGTAAATTCCTACTGGCTACATGAAAATTGTGCCTCAGGTTCTGTCACTGGGTGCACAGCGTGTCAGGCTGCTCCGTGTAAGGAATGAGTACCCTACAGCATTTCAGCTCCTCCAATTACCCTGTAACTTAATCTTATTTATATGCTATCTCAGTCTCCTAAAAACAAGCTTAACAGTTCCCAGCAGCTATCCAAAGCCAGGTGGACACTTGCATAATACAGAATAAAAAAAAAAAAAATGTAGTCTGGTGCAATGATTAGATTAGTCACATTATTTCTTAGGAAGCTCTGAATGCCTCAGACACGTACTGTCCTGCCCAATGTGCTGGAGTGGAACATGGTAATGTGTAACACCTCAGACATTTTTCTTCCTTTGAAAACCAAACATTCTTCATTTCAGTTCAAAAATGAACTCAGTAAGATTTTTCAAAAGACTAAAGACCCTTCCATAATCCTCCTGGGATCTTTTCCATTTCCTCTTATTGTCTGTCCTGATACGTGTACATCAGTCCTGAATCCACTGGGTTTTGTGTTCCTTAGGTAAAACTCATCTGAGTCAAGCAAGCAGTGTATTTGTATTCTTCAGCTGTATTCTGGATGTTATGGTAGTTAAATCATCTGTTATTCATATTCATGCACTCAGGTTTTTTATGGCCCCAAAAGAATTTATTTACATTACAACGACTCCTGTAATAAGTATCCAGCTCAAAAGACCAAATGTCTCATGGCTGTTTCTTGCATATAGAATATCATTGCTGTATGGATTTTCTATAACATGTCCATTAATTAACAGTAAATTACAATGCAGCACCTACATAAAAGATGTTGAATATCCCACAAATTCATTTTTATTACTGTTATTACACTGAATGTTAAATGAATTTAGAAATATAGGACCTTTTAAGTGTCGACAGATGTCTTTGATCAGTGTTTATCCATTTTGGTACAATTTAATCAGAGATCATATGTTAATATGCAGCTGGAGAAAACTACCCTTCAGACACAACAAGCCTGAGAAGAGTTTCCAGCTGCCATTGCATATACCAGACCTGTAATTACCAATCACCACAGAATAAATTTTAAAAAGCAAACCACTTAGACTAGAATACATGCAAAGCAACTGTAGGCTTAAACTTAACACAATGAGATGGAACGGTTCTTATTTAATTGCAACTGATGTGCACTTGTTAGTCTGCTACTAACCAAAGTTAATCCCCTCAGGTTGTGCTCAGTCTTTTCAACAATACATTTCAAAAGCACCCCTCTGAGTCCCAAACATATAATTCTTAAAACTCCTTCCTAATTCTCCACATGGATGATAAAATTTTACTCTCCAAGAAAGTTTGCAAAAACTTTTCAAAATCTATCAGTCCTACATTATCTCAATTAAGTAAGGACTCTGACGAGTTTCTCTGAAGGACTGTTTTTGCAATTCTGATTTCTGTGCATGACATTTTGATTCATTCTGAGTGGTTGCAGGTAATTTTTTGTGTTGTCAGTTTGAATCACTGGAGCCTAGTGCCATATTGTACTTGGGAGAAGACCTATGGTACTATATTTGGACTGTACCTATACCAACCAAACTCTGTAAATAACATACTGGGTTTTATAAGTTGTAGTAACTTATTATCAGTGGATAACAGTATGAACATATTCAGGTAGACTGTAAAAATTAAATTCTTGCCAATTATTAAAAAAAAAAGTTCTCTCTAAAGAACATCTGAGTCAATTCAGAGAACAAAACATTTTACATACTTAGTCTCTTCTGAAATTGAGATCCATGCAATACATGAAACCCGCTTGTGAGCCACTGTATTTCACTCAAGCTCTTCTTTTTCCCCATTTATAGCGTGTACTTTTATCTTCGAAGTGAAGGTCTGTGTCTGTGTTAGTCATGAAGGTCTGTGTTGCATTTGAATTTTTCTTAGGCACAGTTTCCTGTGAATTGACATAATCTTTATTCTTTGATGTCTTGAGTCACTTGATAAATAGCATACTTAGGAAATGTTACCACCCAAGAACACTACCTATTTTGTCAAATTTCCTGCTGCATTTCTGAATTTCAGTTGATTGTTTCCAAGGATCAGCATGTAATGCATAGCTATTTCTTTTATCTGTTTTGGCCAGTATTAAAGCAATTCACAGTAATGAGCTACCCTTTGTAGCATTTTTTGAGGCAAGTATCCTCTATCAAAATGGCTCTTTTGCTGCTTTATCCAGGTTGATGGCAAAGAACTTTGACAGAAGGATTTCTTTAAGACTAACCTGAGTAAAAAAGATTTCTTTCACTCCTGGGAGTACAATTTGTATGATTTGTTGCCTCCATTTTCTACCTTTGAAGTATTTTACTGCCAAGTGGGCTGGTTTTATGCAGAAGGAAGGGGTTTTGGATAGCTCATAATCTTCTCCAGA
Source organism: Corvus brachyrhynchos (assembly GCF_000691975.1). Taxonomy (NCBI): domain Eukaryota; kingdom Metazoa; phylum Chordata; class Aves; order Passeriformes; family Corvidae; genus Corvus; species Corvus brachyrhynchos. The sequence goes on from NW_008237410.1 coordinate 2,409,039, forward strand.
TATTCTCAGACCCTCATTAGAAGCAAAATCAGAACATGAGACTTGAGTCTATGAGAAAAAATCTACTAGACAGGTGGTTGAATCCCATATGAGACATTAATTATTTTCTGCAAAGATTTGTTCTGAGTAAAGTGAAGGGAAACATGCATCTGAATATTAAACTTGCATAAAACAAACAAATTTTCTTTTATGAAATATCTCTGGAAAATGATTCAATATTTTTAGGAAGGAAAGAAAGGAAGGAAGGAAAGGAAGGAAGGAAGGAAGGAAGGAAAGAAAGGAAGGAAGGAAGGAAAGGAAGGAAGGAAAGGAAGGAAGGAAGGAAAGGAAGGAAGGAAGGAAGGAAGGAAGGGAAGGAAGGAAGGAAGGGAAGGAAGGAAGGAAGGAAGGAAGGAAGGAAGGAAGGAAGGAAGGAAGGGTGTGTGTGTGTCTGTGTGTGAATGCTACTCAGGAGCTCTGATACCAACTTATAGCCAGTAGTAGCTTTTTGAAAGGTGTAGTACAAGAATTCATTATGACATGTTCCAAAGGCAGAGATGAAAATGCTGAAACCCTTTTCCAGTGAAGAAAAATGTGCAGCCTGAGTGCTACAAGTTTAATCCATTCCTATACTAGCTTGAACTACACTATAATGCACTTGGATAGTGAACACCAAACAGGATTTTTCCTGGTATTGGAAGTGACAACAGAAAGAGATAGCTATATATATTCAAGTGTCACTGGAACTGATAGTCAAAGGAACTGGGAGTGTATATACACAATCATTTTAGATGACTGATTTTCAACCCTGAGGTAGATGGACTGCTTCTAGACAGTCAATGAAAGTTCACTCTATCTTTCTGAGACAATTTTCCTATACTAGGATTCATTGTTTTTACTGGAAAATATTTAAAGGTCTATGAATAATATTTTTTTAAAAGCCCTAGAAATAGGTGCTTTACATTTTTGCTCTCTCTAGGAACACAAAAGTTCAATCTCTGGGGGCAGCTCAAGAAAAAAGAATTAAAGATCAAATTAAAGAAGAAAAAAGTAGGAGTGCAAAATCATCAACCTAAGTTTTAGAAATAATTCTGAAGAGTATGAAAAAGGGACTTAGAGCATCATTGCCAGGAAGAAAAAGGAAAACAAATGTCACAGGTTAGGCTGAAGATGAGTTTCTTTTCTTCGATCTTCACTGGAAAGGTTAACTGTGAGCAGAATTTTAAAAACTAGTTTTAATGAAGAGGTAGCATTCCAGCCAGAAGGAGAGAAGGACAAGTTAAATAACATTCAAATAAGAACAATGTGTTCAAGTTAGCAAACTTGACAAAATCCATCTGAGAACTAGTCAAAGCGATTTCTGAGCCATAGTCAATTATATCTGAAAATTCATGGAAGACCAGTAAGGTCCCAGATGAGCTGAATAAATGTAGAATCTATCCTTTAAAAGGGAAAATGAGAACTCAGAGAATTATAGATCAGTCAACATAACTTTTGTCCACTGAAATATTTTGAAAAAATATTTACAATCAGACATCCAGAAGATAGCATGGCAATATAAAAAGCTAACATAGTTTTGCCACAACAGGCTAATCTAAATTCCTTCCCTGACAGGGATAATGAACTAGCATGTAGGGAGAAACATGATTTAGCACAGTTAATGATTTAGCACAGCTTTTGGTACACAATATTTTCCTGCAATATTTTCTAATAGCGATGAGAACTTTTGGTTTAGGTGTTATTGCCATTAATGGGAACACAAATGGTTGGAAGATTACTCTTTAAAGTGTTATTGGTATTTCACGATCATATTTGGGGCACATCAAAGAAGAATTCTCCAGGAATCCATCCAGAACTTAACTATTGCCAGGATCCAAGGCCACTATTTTCGGTAATGGAGGAGGAACTGGGCAATACGCTTGCAAAATATGCAAATGTCATAGAAATGTGGAAGACTGCAAAGATGTTCTAAGAATACCAGAGAATCTTAACACTCTTGAGTCTGATAGTGACAAAATTTTCACTGAGGTAAGTGCAGTTATGGAAGGGGAACAGAATGGACAGTGCATTCACCTATTCAAGCAGTAGTGCTGCAGGATATGATCTGAAGTGTGTATTGGATAAGAATTATCAACTCACGGTTCTGTCAGGAAAAAGAAGACAGCACTCTTCCAAGGATGCAGTAAAATACAATAATTACTTATTCTGTACTAGTGAGATTTCAGATAGAATTTTGAGTTTAGTTTTCATTACCTCAGTCTATAAAAAAATAAGGGAATAAAGGAGAATCTGAAAAAGAGAGAGGATGCTAAAACACCTTGTAAATGTGGCACACTGGAAAGCTGTTGAGAGGATTGAGTGTATTTCACCTAGAAAAAATGATTCATCAGTCCTACATAAATTATGAAATTTTTTACTAACAGTATAGTAATCAGTCTCTGTCCATAAAAGACGAACAATAAGAAAACTGCTCAATAAAGTAACAGCAACCAAGAATGAAGTTGTACTTTGTAAAAGTCTTTCAAAAAGTAACTCTGGAAGTGGCTGTCGAAGTATATTGGGCAACATCTACATGAACTCTTACTCTTTGTGATTTAAAATCAGTAAACATCTGGAAGAACTGAACTCCCGGTTCTCCAGGATTAGTACAAGCAGAAATGAGTGTGATCTCATTCATTCAGTCAGAGAAAAAGGAGTCTGGGCCTAGATGGTCCTTTGTGAATTGCCCTGTAAAAGGCATTTGAAAAGCACACAAATAGTTTTTGGAACTTCTTTGATGTAAATATTCTCCACTGAGGTTCTTAGAAAGTGAAATAGTGTTGACTCAATTAAACAATCTCCTGTTTCAAGAGACCTAAGTGGTTTCCAAATTGAGTATGATCTTGCTTTGCTGTTATAAATAGACAAAAATCCATTACAGCTGGTTTTTCTTCAGTTTATTTTCACTCATTAGATGAGTTTCACTCTAAATGCTTCTTAATTCATCAAAGGTGAATTTTTTTTTTTGTCTGCTGCAAGCAAATTATAGTTCATGTGTCTACTCCCAATCAATATAAGCGGGATAACCTTCCAAAGAAGGAAAATTGTGACAATTCTAGTCTGAGAAACAATTTTCCTCAAACTCTTTACAATATCAAATGCCAGTTTCTGATGGGCAGTTAGTTATTTCTGCCAGGACTTAAATTTCCTGGGAATTCTTCGGGGTGTCTTGCATCAGATGCTGAAAGCACACAATTTTGAATATAGCAATGTACATGCTAAATAGGTTCTTTAACCTACATTGCACTTTGGGAGTCATAACATGAGAGCTGTGAAGAAATTCTAAGCATGTAGTAGAGTGGAAGGAAAGAAGTGACTGACTGAGAGTGGTGCTGATATAGAAGCCATGATGGATATTATATATGTGTGCAAGTGTATATTTATGTCTCTTTTAAATTCCACAAGAAACACTAGCTTGGAACAATTGAAGTTATGAAGATTTTCTTAGTCCAAACAATAGCTGGTCAAGGCATGCAGCTGAAAAATTGTACAATGGAGAGAAGAAAAAGTTTTGGAAATAAATTTTGTACCTTTAGAGGAATTTGAAATCAAGGGATAAAAAAACCCAGAAATTATCTAGGGAACAGAGTTAAGAGTTGTTTCACTCAGTTTATACTGGCACAAACTTTAAAGCTATCAAATAATAATTACTTCCATTTATTAATTCTGTTAGATATGATATTATACCAAGTGCTGTAGGAAGCACAGTTCCTAAAAGCCTGCATAGCATCTGCCAATTTTCCTTCCTTCCTCCCTCCTAAAAAAGGCCAGTGGAATCTCACTGCTTGAAGTCTTTCCCAAGACCCCAGGAAATCACTGAGACAGTTACCCGATACTTCTGTCCATCTCCAGTTACAATGGGTTACCTCAGAGGAGGCAGTGCATTTCTGAATGGAGTTTGCAGTAGTTACCCTTCCTCCAGCAGAATAAGTGTTAGGGAGCCTGCTTAGCTGGAGAGGAGTTATTTCCTGCTAATGATTATTGCACGTACTCCTGTTTTGACAGGGCAAGATCACCCATTTCTGACAAGTAAACTTAAGTGTCAGTGTGCAATTTCCTATGCTAAACTCTTGCCTGAGCACAATTCTTAATACCCCAAACCTAATGAAGAAACAAGGAGGATCTGTGCAAACGGCCAGCAGAGCCCTGCAGCTGCTCTTGTCTGATTATTATACTTTGGCATTAGCCCATTGCTACAAATTTCTAGCTGCCTGTGATGGGCAGTCCACTGTGCAGAACAGGCTGTTCTCGAGTGGCCAGTCTGAGCGGAACATGACCAACTTACAGCTCACATGGTTCTCAAAATCTATGGAAGTCAGGCAGTCCCTGCTGTATTCTGGATGCCACTGTATTTCAAGACATGGTATAATAGCTTTTCCAGCAGAAATACAGTACATTCTTAATGAATCCCACAGTGCTTATCTCACAATCACTGGGCACACCGCTCAATTATCTGATCAGCAAACCCCCAGTACAGCAGTTAATTCTGAAGAAAAGAGATCCAAAAAAAAGAGAAGTACCTTCCATCTTCTTAACTCCATGGAAAGATAGCACATTTGAATGATAGTTTTAATTAAATTACATGAGTTTAACAAGACTGGGCAGTTTCAGGGAAGAAAAAGTGTTCTTTGAGGCTTTTAAAATGCTTTCATTCCTTTTTATTTTTCCTGAAGAATGTCTTTAGCTGTGCAACATCCTAAAGTAACCTAAAGCTATCAATCTAATAAGGGTTTTTTGCCATTGATAAAAATAATAATATGACATTTGATGGAAGAAGGTTTATTAAATCATTCATGTAAATGAAACACAATTTTGTTTTTTAACTTTAAAATCAGCTAGCAGTTATTTAGCATGTATCTCTGGACACTGTTTTACCTGTACTACTGTTAACATTCTTTCCTGCAAATAGTTGTCTTTTACAAGGGTTTTATTACAAATTTAAAATAAAAAAATAAGGAAACAACTATAGGGGGAAAAAAAATTGTTTAAGTCTTGATTCCAAAATGCAAACAAGTAGGATTGTTTGGGTTTTTTTTCAGGTGGGTTATAATGGTTGAGAAGAAAATCAACGAATTGATAAAAAGCCATGAAGATGATTAAGTGCCTAGAACATTTTTCATAGGAGGAGAGGCTGGGAGATCTGGCACTGTTCAGGATGAAGAAGAGAAGGGGTTGGGAGATCTTATCAATGTGTATACATACCTGATTGCAAGGAATGAAGAGTGAGCCAATGGTGAACAGGGGCAGGACTAAGGGCAATAGCAACAAATTAGAAAACATGAAATTTCATCTGAACACAAGAAAAAAAGTCATTGGGAGAATGTAAAACATTCACAGTAAAAATTGCTGGAACTGGTTGCCCAGAGAGGTTATGGAGTCTCCATTCATGGGGATATTCAAATCCAACTGGATATGGCCCTGGATAGCCTGCTTTAGGTGGCCCTGCTTGAGCAGTGGTGAGTTGTACTACAAGATCTCAAGATATTTCTTCCCGTCTAAACAGTTCTGTGATTCTGCGATTCAAGTACAAGTCATAAAAACTGCAGAAAAAGGGATTCATGGCTGCTCCCTGGGAAGGCTGGATAACTGCTGCAGAAGACATCCTACTGACATACTACAGAGGGGCAAGGACATGATTAAACAGAAATACCAGAGTCAAGAAAGAGAAGTAATTGCTCCGAAGTTCTTGAGGAATCTGATAGTTCTGGCAGTATGGGAATTTCCAAAGATAGGAGCAAAATCTTTTCCTGATACAGATAAACACTGTTTCAGCCAAGTCAAAAAATGTGCTTTAAAATCATAGAACTATTAATGTTAGAAAAGACCTCCAAGATCATCAAGTACAACTGTTGATGGAATACCACCATGCTTAATAAACTACATGACAAAGTGCCACATCTACTCATTTTTTGAACATCTCCACAGATGGTGACTCCATCACTTCCCTGGGAAGACTGTTCCAATGCTTAATCACTCTTTCAGTGGAAAGAAATTTTTCCCTGATAAACAACCTGAACCTCCCCACTTCAATTTGAGGCCATTTTCCCTTGTTCTATTGCTAGTTGCCTGGGAAAAGATAGCCTTTATAGATTACATCACTTTAGATCTGACCTGTAAGAGTTCATCTAATAGCAAGAAATGAAAAATTATTACTATTTAATTAACTCAAATTTTGAAGTGTTTTCATCCGAGTGCAGAAACCTTCCTACTTTAAAGTCAATGGGCAGTGAAATATTTCAGGTCTACTTGCAAGCAGAAACAGTAGAACTGATACATATGATATTCACTAATACTTAATATTGTGATATCTTCTGCATAAAATTGATATATTTGAAATTTTCATGCTATTGGTTAGCTTTACAGGTCATCCAATTAAGAGAGTGAGAAAATACTGCATTGTGAAAACATGCAATAGCTGTCACTAACAATCTCAACAGGAAGAATTATATTAATGAGAAAGACTGCAGTTGTTTTAAAACAAAAACTGATTTAAGTTTAGAAAACTTTTCTAGATTGGCCAAAAGGATGGACTCTGACCTTATTTGTAACACAGAGATAAATATAAAATCAGAAGAATGAAGGTAATAATGTAGAAGAAATTTATGCTGAAGCAGAAATGACCATATTTAAAGAACAAGAGATTGGTAAATTCTTTTGATAAATTAAAGGTTTTATGGATTTCAAACTTAAAATGTTCCACTCCACTGAAAATCTTCCATGAAAATTTACTTTTTTTCTAATGGGGCTAGTAATGTTCATCACACTGAAGTCATGAAAAGAGTATGGAAAAGGAATGAAGAAATTTGACAAAGAAAATGATTCTGCTGGCAGGGACAAAAGGAAGACAATTAAATTTGCAATATCAAACCAACCAGGATGCTCATCAGAAAACACAGAGAACTTAAATAATGAAATAGAGAGGGGGTATGTTGGGAACATATGCTGGCTCTATAGATAAGATTTTTTTTCCCCTGGTAGTTTGCATGGCCTGTTTGCCCTTCCTCTCACTGTAATAGAATTATATATCTGGAAATAGCTTTAAAGTCAAGGGCAATAATGGAGCTTCAGAGGCATGGAGAAACTGTCTGTTAAAGAGCTTAGTATGTGCTACAATGATTCTCTCCATTAGACTTTTATTTAAGCATGAGCACTAATGTTATCTCCATCAAGGTAAGCAAATTCAGTCTTACAGTCTTACAGCAGAAATATGAATCAGGGAACAATGTCCATTTTAATTACTCAGGTTTCTTCCCCATGCTTCTTCCTGTCTGTTTCCCTATGTGGAAAAGTAATATTTTGTAAAATGTCTACGTATTATATTTTAACTTACAAGTGCCCAATTTTATGGACTTTTGGTATGGGACTGTATGGCTTTGTTTGTCATTTTGGATGTGTTGTAGCAAAGCAGGTTGATGTTTGCCAACAGTAGAAACATGACACTTGCCAAAGGACCTAATTGTAAGCAGGATAAATGGAAGCTGGCCTAATACCAGTAAAGAATGTGTAGGATATATACTGAGAAAAATTTCTCACTGTGTGAACCAAAAAACATTTGGACAGGTTGACTGGGGTATTCATAGAGCAGCGCTTGGTGTTCCTTATCTGTTGAAATTCAGAACAGATTATCAAAATTTGCACTGAAGAAATTGAGTAGATAATAGTTTTCTGTTATTTTATGAGAACATGTTAATATACATTATATCAGAGTGCTATGTGGGATAGGGTCTCCCTGGGTACTGAGAGTTGCAGGGCTTGCCCAGGGCAGCAGGGCAGGGCCAAGTAGCCCATTCCATTCCACTGCTCAGCCAAGGTGCAGGACAGCCAGGGAGCAGCCCCAACCTCAGGGATCAGGCACCTCCCTGGGGACAGCAGTGGGACAGCGCTGGCCTGGGATGTTAGTCCATGTGGAGAGCTGGAGGCCTGAGATCACCTGAAGCTGCAATTGTCTGAATTACAATTGCCTGTAATTACAGAAATAGTTTCATCAATTAATTGATAAAGAATTATAATCATGCTATTTATTGAGTTTTTATGAAAATTATTGTATGAGGTAAATTGAAACTGGGTGGGACAAACAGAAGAGAAAATTACTTCTTGCAAAACATCCTTTCTGCCAACAACCCATCTACTGTTGTGGTAAAAATTCATTAGTGGACATTGGTTCAATAAAATGCATAATACACAGGTAGCAGAAATAATTCCTTGGTATACAAACTGAGGTAAAGATTCTAGTGAATCACAATTCTAGTGAATAAGAAATTTTCCCATCTATATTTATATATAATGTACACTGGCTGATCAATGCTCCTGGATGTAATTTCATCAATGAAAAGGAAAGGGCAGATAACTCATAAATGGGATTGCTAAATTGAAAGAGAGTAGATTTAGACTAGTTTTTAGGAGGAAAGTCTGTACTCTGAGGGTGGTGAGACACTAGAACAGGTTTCCCAGAATGGCTGTGGATGCTCCATCCATGGGAGTGTTCAAGGCCAGGTTGGATGGGGCTTGGAACAACCTGTTCAAGTGGAAGGTATCTGTGCCTAAGGCTTTGGGTCTTGGAAGAAATAATCAAAAACGTCCCTTTCCAACTCAAGCCATTACATGATTTTATGGTAAATGACAGCTGCTCTTTCAGCTGTAGAAGAGGGAAAAGCAGCAAACCTATGTTTTATACATGCATACATACATACATACATACATACATATATATAAAATCACCATGAAAAATAAAAAAAATAGAAAGCAGATGCTTTTCTAAGCTAAAACTTGATGGTTCTGGAGTATCTATTATGTTTGTTTAACTTTCATCCTCATTTTGTTTGTTCTCCCTGTTCAAATGTGTGTTATGATATCTCTCAGTAACTCTAGTCAAATATCAGTACTGTATTATTTTAGCTTATATAAATACTATTAGTAAACAGCACATACCTTGTTCTAGAGATGTAAGTGCTTAGAAGCTTCAGTCTAGGACCTTGTTTACATAAGAATGTTAGTTTCACTACGAATCAATATGTATCAGCTTTATCGGAATAATCCATTTTATAGTCACATTTAGATAGTATTTTCCAACGTTATCTTGAATTTTAATTTCTGCTTTAAAAAAAAATACCCGTACCCTACCCATACTTCAAAATCAGTAATTAACTGTAAGATTTGGGTTGGTGCATCTCTACAGAGAGTGGAAACAAGGACAGCTAGCCTGGGAGGAATACAGAGAAGTTGTCTGAGCAGCCAGGGATCAGGTGAGGAAAGCGGAAGCCCTGATACAATTAAACCTGACCAGGGATGTCAAGGGCAACAAGAAAAGCTAGTATGGGTACGTGTGTAATAAAAGAAAGACTTGGGAAAGTGTGGGATCTCTCCAGAAGGAAACAGGAGACCGTGTTACCTGGGATATGAAGAAGGCTGAGGTACTCGAAGACTTCTTTGACCTGGTCTTCACCAGCAAGTGGATGGTGCTTTGAATAGCCTGGTCTAGTGGAAAGTGTCCCTGTCCATGGCAGGGGGTTGGAACTAGATGATCTGTAAGGTTACGTCCAACCCAAATCATTCTGTGATTTAATTTTGAATAAATACCTCAAACTGTTTTCACCATACTCCCAATTCAAATTGCTAATTCCTTGTTCTCTCATGTTTCATTTCTATCCTGATAGTGCAACTCTGTCCTGCATGTGCACACAGTAAGCTCAAAGATATTAAAGGTCTTTTCCAACCTAAATGATTCTATGGTTCTATGATCCACTTGTGACCCTGTCGCGGGTTGGGTTTGTAACTGGGCAGAAACACCAATTTTGTGTAGTGGTTTCGTCCAAAATACTCATTACTGTTTATCTTCTGTGAGATAAGAATTAGGAGAAATGCAAAGCAGGCACCAAACTTGAAAGAATATAAAGAAGTTTATTAACAGACC
>NW_008237410.1:2419650-2430831 GCF_000691975.1 Corvus brachyrhynchos
TTCAGGATGGCCGTGGCCCGGCCCGGCCTGGCCCAAGCAGGGCCTGGGCCGGGCCCACTGGGCCCTGCTCGGGCCCTGCAGCCGCCTGTCCCAGCGCCGGAAACGAGAGAGAACTTGGAGGGGGAGTTTGCCTATTCTTAAATGTGGATCACAGAGGCGGTCACAACTTTAAGTGGCTAAGAGAATTGTCCATATTCAAACTGGCCAGCTGATAGGTTCTATCAGGTCCCAGAGGAAGCTGTAAGCACCCCTTAGCAAGGACATCCTTTCCGGGACTATGCTTGCTAACCTATGACAGACCCTAACTTGATAGCAAGACTGAGTTTGCTCCTGTGTTGATATTACGTGTTTATGTGTAACCCAACCCAGAAACCATGAAGTATCTTGCCTCATGAGACAGAGCAAGTTCAATTTCATCTTACCTCTTGCCATTGAGTTGTCTACACCTATACATTTCCAGCAGACAAATGAAGAAGAAAGGTATTTCCTGGGACACATGATGGCACAGCCATGAGAAAACTTTAAAGGCAAACACCAGCCTCTCAGTCATGTTTCCAACATATACACAGGCTCTGAAAAACTCAAACAAAAATCTTCCCAATATATCCACAGTGAATGCCTGCACATGCAACAGCATCCACTGAACAAGATGAAATTGCCTTGTAAGGTCAAGCTCTCCTCAATACACTGCCCATACCTGTGAAGGAGCAGCTTTGGATCTGCCATGAAACCACAGGGACAGGAATGTCTCATCATTAAATAAGACACCTTATTTTGCTTTTATTCTCAGAATATGAAATAAGGAAATCTTTGTCCATGGTAATAGCTATGGGGAGATGTGTTTAGTAAACACTAAGATATTACATTGGATGGCAGAATTATCCATCCCTGTGTAGTAAGCCTTTTAGGCCTTTGCTAGCTGAATACCACATAACATGCACTGTAGATACAGATATGTGACACATTGCTAATTTTTCACCATCTAGGTGATTAGCTATTGATTATTAGCTTTCAAATAATGATGTTCGTATGTTTCTGAATACAGAGGAAACCTGTCCAATCAAAGCAAACTCTGCAGTTCAAAAAGGGAGTTCAATAACTGGTTCCTGAAATAAACAGCTTTAAGACCTTTAGCTATCTCTGGTCATCCCAAGTGTGCAGCACTCCCCTGAACCATGAAGCTGAGAAAGGAATTTCAAGAGAAAGTAGATGAAGATGCCCAGTACACCCTTTTTTTTCTGCCTCTGTAGATCCATAACAGTAAGGAACTTTATTTTGTTTCTAAAGCACATAATTTGAACAATTGCCAAAACACCTGAAATTTTCATTTCATAGTAGTAATCATTGGGATAATAGTGCTCAGCTGTGCATCCAGTCTGACAACAGTATGAAGATGTTTCCAAAACACAAAAATTTGCAAATAGTCTTGCAACAAGACAACTATACAATGGAGCAGAAGGAATGATGGGACTTATTCCATGGTCTCAAATTTCAGCCTATCCCACAATGTTTTCTATAATCCAGAATGATAAAAAGCTGCTAAATCCCCACTGCCTAGCAACAGAGCATTGACCCCAGATATCTGCTGAGAGCATGTTGCCTTGATTGTGAATTAAAAACAATCAGAAAAAAGTTCACAACTTCGAGCAATGTGTTTCAGAAAATAATCTGCTTAAATCCCATTACAGCAAACACTGTTGAAATATAACATATTAAAGAAAAATACTTTGTTTAATATCTCCTTTTGTGTTCAAGAATGATATATAAAACAGACTGCTGGGGCAGATGAAGCAGATAAGCAGTGGCATCAAGGGTTAGAAGGCGAGGTAACCTAAACCATAAAGCTCAGAAGAGAATATTCTTTTTTAGCTTACCTTTTCTTTAATTTCTGCCAGACACTACTGTTGTCATGACTGAGGTGGGATTTAAATGAGAATATGGTAGATCTAAATATTTTCATCAAAAGTGTGTTATCCCTTTGGATAGATTTTGAAGTGCAAGATGCTAATTTTAATGTTTAAAATTATAAATGGTTTCAGATACAGTGCAATGGAGAACAGTCACCTTGCTATACTGTTCAGCATTGACAACAAAGGTCAGTGCAATAGCTAAATCCCTGTGGAAGAAAGGGAGCTACTGGCAGGTTATTTCCTTCTTGCATCCATGAGCTGTCATTCTCTTTACTATAATGAAAAATAATTATTATAAGGTTTACTGGAGGTAGAATGCACCCACAATGTTCTAAGTGTCTATTAACTGGAGGAAAAAAGACGTATCTGTCCTGAGAAGCTTATAGGGGGTGCTGTTTGTGACAGGAAAGATTCATATTGGCAAGGTAGTAAAGTGGTGGTTTACCATGTTCTGGGGAAGACAGCTTCTTTATGAGCCTGCAACAAGCATTTACAAATAGAAAAAGTCAGACCTGGGAACAGAGCTCATGAAAATTATTCTCTGGAAGAATAGTAGTTGGAATCCACAGCATGGCACAGAAAGCTGCATGTGGTGCAAGAAAACACACCTCATTTCTCTTCATACATTTTCTTCTCTAAAATATAGTCTGACTGGATTTAAAAAAAAATTAAAAATTATATTTTTTAATTCTACTGTCAGATCATTCATAGAAAATGACAACTTTTGTATCAACTTACTTAGTCGATACATCCAACATTTTAAAAAATTTCAGCTCAGTTTGTTTGGAGTGCTAATAACATGAAGATTGTGGGTTCAATCCTCATTTGGGTCATTTATTTAAGAGTTGGACCAGGTGATCCTTGTGAGTCCTTTCCAAATCAGAGTATTCTGTGAATCTATGAATTTTACCTAACTTATATAGGAGAAAATTTTCTTACGGGGGAGGCACAATTTCAGCATAATGAATGACTTGCAGAAGTACAATCAGTCATATCCTAAAGTCTAGAGAGTGTTTCTCTTTAGAAATTTTACCTGCTATCCTCAAGATATCTAGAATGAGGCAAATTCAAACAGTATTTAAGAAATAAAAATATCTTTTCTTTAATGATACAGAATCAAGAATAAAGAGTGTATATTCTTTATCCTAAAACATACATCTTTGTTCTGTTGCTTCTTATGAAATCTACAGACTTCAGTTTTTCATGCACTCTTTTTGCTATGCTGTCAGCTAACAAGAAAATTATTCTCTTTTGCCATTACCCACATGAAGACAGTAACTCTTTGGATCACAAAAAAAATCATGATTATCTTTTAAAAAATATTTCAGCATGAGTTTTTGCCTTCAAATATTCATTTTGAACATCATGCATGTCAAGCACAACAGTTCTAGACAAATACACAAATGCAGTGGAATGTTTAAGGATAAGAAATGGAACTGTGTACTCTTTATAGGATAACAAAATACAGTTTGATTGATCAAGAATGTAAGCAGATCATGAAAGTGATGTGAATGATTAGATCTATAACTGGAAGAGTTCTAGTGTAGCATTTTCCTCACAATTACTTTGTACGTCAGAAGTAAAGTAGCCTGGACTAGTAATTCTTCACAGTTCCAGTACCAAGCTAGAAGTTGTTGTGTTCATAGTTCAGAGACGTGCTATTTCATTTGCATCTTACTGTGTATTTCTTAGGTTTTCCTTTTATTCTGATTTTAAACAGCTTACCTACTCCAGATCTGACTCTAAAATCATATTTACAAACATGCTTAATAAAAATTTTTGGACCAATACAGATTTTTTTTTTCTGTTTATAGCTGAATTACTTTTTAATATTAACTTTGATTCCAAGTTACGTACTGTCTCTACTGTCTCTACCTACTCATATACTGGTTATCAGTATATGAGATCAAAAATGGAATGTAGGCTTGTAATACTGTAGTCATGAGTTATGTAATTCATTTACACTCCTGGTAATGAAAAGATTGATTTTGAAACTTCACTATCAACTTAGGTAAAAATTTCTCAATTTCTTCCTTAAGGAAGAAAGCTTAAATCTTGGTATTCAGTTTTGTATTTTACTACTTACTGAGTTAAATGAAGTGTGGTAAAACCTTAGCTTGAAAGACCAACAGTAAATCAAGCACTGCTGTGTATCTAACAATTATACCAGAAATAAAGAAACAGGAAAACTTTTTAAAAAATAAGATCCCAAAGTCGGTGTCTACATTTTTTTCCATGTCCAAATTTTTCTAAAGACCTAAGCTAACAGCTTACAGGTAAATCAATCATACACACAATCGTTGGCCTATATGCCTTGTGCAAGACTTGAATAGTAGAGGGAAAAGGACATAGCTCTAGGAAATCCAAAGAAGTCAATTTTGTTTTCATTCCCTTTGGAGGCCCTGTGATGTTCTGCACTATATGCAGATCTATGCTAAAATACTGATATTCATTATTGGTTTCAACTATTTTATTACACATCAATTGAAATTATGTTCACTGCTTGACAAGGGAACCACTTTGCTTATCCCAGCAATCTCAAAGTTGGAAAAAAAACCCATTTCAGTATCGCTAAAAGAGATTTCCACAGAGGAAGATGTGTTTAATTGTTACTCTCTAGTCTCTGGGCTGGAGACATCTTCCTTTAAAGTTATGACATTTATGATGTTGACAATATAGCTAAGTCAGGGATCCTGAAGACTAGATTGGCAGAGAAAAGCAGGACAGAACACAAAATGATGCCCAAGCAAAGCCATCCTGGCCACAGGATTTCAAATATTCTCAGTGGCTGTCAATGCAGTAAACAGGCTTCCCTCACACTCTAACAGAGGGCAAGATTTTGGGGTATGATAATTACTTTAAGGAGAAAACCATATGTAAGTTATCGTAGACTACTGAACCTTCATCTACATCTATGCTAGACGGTGCCAGGGCCTTTCCTGGACATCATGGCAGTCTGTGTACTCGGACTGTGAGAACAGTCCCTGGGACCCTTTTGGGTCTGATACAAATAATAGTAACTCAAAAAATCCCTGGGCATGGTAAGGACTTAGCGTAGACTAGGGGCTATTCCCAGTAAGGAGTTTACACGAGGCCATGCTGTTTTAGAAGTGGGTTAGCATTACAGACCCAGATCCATGCCAGCTGGCCTCCGTGCTAGAGATGTTATCCTGGACCCATTTACTTCCCTATTACAGACCTAGCCCTCATGTTCATTAGCTGTACCCACTTGCTGTGACCATAGCTGTCATGTGGTGTGTCCTATCTTGGAAAGAGTAACAGCACTCAGTAAAGATACAGAATGTGAAAGACTTTTCTGTTATGGACTAACATAATTCTTTTTCTATTATGCTCATTTAAAAAATGAAAGTGGCATGGTTTGGTCCTTATTTGTTAATTTAACTTTTTTGAAACAAATATTTTGGTGTAAGACTATTTGCTCCCCTAACTTAATAGGAAATGCCATGATTTTCTCAAATTTAGCTAAGTATACCCGTAAAAAGTGGCTGGTAATTTCTGCTAATACTATTTGGGTCACCTCCTAAATGCCAGAAAGATTCTGTTTTCTGAAATTCAGATATATCAAGTCAGATAATAATAATAATAATAATAATAACTATACTGGATTCAAAATAAAAACAACCACACACAAAATCCCAAAACAACACAACAAATCAAAACAACATGGCAATTAGAAAATGGTAGTCAAAAATCATTCTTTTGGACTGAAGTTGCTTAAGCTTAAGTTGCAGACAGCTCTTTCCTCACTAACATGAAACCATTATCGTAGAGCTGGAGATACTTAGCACTTCTAGTTCCAGCACTGAAAAAACTTGGTTTCACAGCAAGCAGCTGTTGCTACATGAGAATCAAACGTGAAAAACACAGTTAGGAAAAAAGGGTTTCAAAGTGTTCAATATGAAAAGTGTTTCTTTCTAGACTTGGTGGACGTCCAGCTGTTATGCTGAGCAGATCAACACTGTTTTACCATGAAGGTTGATTTATAGAATAGGAATGAATGACCATTCATTTTTCTCCTTGAAAGGACGTATTTGCCCTCCAGACAGTTATTTTAAATGATCCTGTTGAACTCAGGAGGAAAGAGCAAAATTACTAGTCTGAATCTTGACATAAAACTACAACTTGAGGCAAAATTTAATGGTGTTCATCCCACTAATTACAAATTTGATATTTTTTCTTTTGCATGGGTGAAAAAATTCAAAGTAGAATTAATTTGCAAAGTGCACACTTGCTGCTTTACAGTGGGAAAAATCTTTTCAGTACATTAGGCAGGGAGTTTCAAATGTTGTATTCCACTCCAGCAAGGAACCTTAGTAGGTCATATCTCTTGCTCCTTCCACTGCTCACAGCCAGGATAACACATTGCAGACAGAAGGCTGGTGTAGCCTGTTACCCAGGGATCCCTCTAATGCAAGGAAATTGTCAGAGGGAGAGGTGGACAGGATAGATAGCCCTGAATGAGCTCCTTCTTTTTCATCCTGTTTCCCCAGCTGAAACACTGTGAAAGCAAGGCAAAAACTGGCAGTTTTTTAACCCCTGTGATCCACAACTTTTGAAACACATTGTTCTGTCAGACATGACTGGGAGAGTCTTTGAGGCTAATCAAACTTGTGTTCTGAGTCATACTTCTACATAAAGGTGGCATTATACCACATCTGTCTCCTTCCTAGCTCTCTGAAGTTCAAATGTAATTTAATTTTGTAGCGGTTGAAAATTGGAATGGAAATTCCATTTCTCTAAATTAGAAAGTCTCTGTAGTAGTAAACTTTAATCCTATGCAAATGGGCACATTGAGACAACATGTATGCATGGAACAGCACTCCCAAACTAATAAAATATTTTCCTCTGCAAAGGAATGGAAGATACTGAAGGGAACAGTCATAAAACACTCCATTGTGTGTGACAGAAAAGGGTAAGCCTTCATGGGTAAGCCAAAATAAAAGTGTGGAGTAAGCTCAAAGATGCAGAGTAGGACGATGGAGAATATTTGTAAATTTTCTCTTATCTCCAAATAATCTACCGTCTGTGGTATACATGCCAGCCACCTTCCTGGCTGAGTCTGATCTTCACATTGTAATCCTTCTTCTGTGACTCAGGATTCTTCTGTTCCTGTATTCCAGGATTTTTTCATAGAATCATAGAATGTGTTGGCTTGAAAGGGACCTTAAAGACCATCTAGTTTAAACCCCCCTCTATGGGCAGGGACACCTTTCACTAGTTGGGCAACTCAGAGCTCCATCTAACCTGGCTATAAACACTTCCAGAGATGGGGCATCCACAACTTCTCTGGGCAACCTGTTGCTGTGCTTCACCCCCCTCACAGTAAAGATTATTTTCTACTATCTAATCTAAACCTACTCTCAGTTTGAAGCCATTTCCCTTTGTCCTGTCACTACATGCCCTTGTAAAAAGTTTCTTTCCATCTTTCTTGTAGGATCCCTTCAAGTACTGGAAGGCTTTAACTAGGTGACCCCAAAGCCTTCTCTTCTCCAGGCTGAACAATCCCAATTCTCTCAGCCTTACCCCACAGAGAAAGTGCTCCATCACTCTTATCTTGGTGATCCTTCTCTGGACTCTCTCCAACAGGTCAGTATCTTTCCTATGCTGGGGACCCCAGAACTGAATGCAGTATTCAAGGTGGGGCAAATGAGAGGAGACTAGAGAGACAGAATCCCCTCCCTCACCCTTCTGCCCACACTGCTTTGGATGCAGCCCAGGACACATTTGCCTTTCTGGGGTGCAAATGCACATTGCTGGGTCATGTCCAGCCTCTCAACCACCAGCTCCCCCAAGTCATTCTTGGCAGGGCTGCTCTCAATCTTTTCACCCCTGTTCAGCCTGTGTTGACACCTGGGGTTGCCCCAGTCTGGGTGCAGCACTTTTCACTTGGTCTTGTTAAACCTTATGAGATTCCCATGGGCCCACTTCTTGAGCTTGTCCAGACTCCTCTGGTTGGCATTTTCTCCTTCAGGTGTGTCAACCACACCACTCAGCTTGGTGTCAGCTACAAATTTGCTGAGGGTGAACTCAATCCCAAGGTCTGTGTCATTAATGAAGGTATAAAATAGCAGTGATCACCATATGGACCCCTGAGGGACCCCACTTTTCTGTCTTCTATCAGCAATGCTTTCTCCACCTTTCCCCTACTCCCTCAAATATTAATGATGGTGCTGTCTGTTGAATATGATTAGAAGAAAAATTTGACACACTGCTTTCTTGCAACTTTCGCTCTTTATTTTTTTTCTTTTTGAGCTGTCTCTGTTCTTAGCCAAGGAATCTTCCTCCGCATCCTCACTTATACCTCTAGTCTGTGATGAATCTTTGTCATCTTTGAATCACTGTTGGAATACAATATTTTCTTCTCTATCCCTTTGTTTTTTCTCTACCATCATTTGACAACATATTACACAGTTACACAGTATTTTCTTTTGAAATCTTCTCGATTCTCTCCATGTCAACTGGAATGGCCAGCACCTGACTGTGTTTTCAGTATTTGCAACACAGGTGTTTACATCTGAGACACTCACTTTCAGGTTTTCCAGAATTTCTACCCAACAGGACATGGTTTATCTCAGCCTAAAGAAGACACCTACATTTTGTCACATGAATCATACCCTAAACTCCATTGACTATGCTAACAAAAATTCTGTTGACTGTGATGGAAGTGTACAAAATCAGCTCAGATGTAGAAACCTGTGTTATAGTCCTTACAGTCAGCTGTGAGAATTGCCAAACTCAGAATTTCTCCTCTTTTTTCCCACCCTTTATAACAAACAACTTCTTAATCAAGCAAGAACTCATTGCAGTATTGATGTTGGACTTTCCCAGGCTGATGTCCTGTGCTGAAGACAATGTAAACTGAATACAACTTTAATATAGCTATGATACTATTTCCCTTGTCTGTCTGTCCTCAAAACTGTGAAATGCAACTCATTCATTTAGCATAACTAATTTTTCAAAGAAGTATGTGGGTCATGAACTCCAGTAGCTCAATTTGATAAGAGTCACTGCTTTTTTCTTTTTTGTATTTGATTTTTCCATCTGGCAGATAATTCCCCTGTGTCAGACACCATAAATGACCTACAGTATATACCCAGGCACCAAGGTGGTAACCTCATGATTCTCCACACTATACTGCCCCTGTCCTGCTTCATCACTCAGTACCGTGTATTAAGTTGACATGGTTATCTCCCAAAGGCAACGGTGGAAGCCCTTCTCCTGCACTGGAGTCACTGGACATTTTGTCATAAATATTGTATAGGTCAGCTTTTCACTGCAGGCTAATGTGTCTTAATAAACTTTATATTTTCTGGCTTCACCATATAAATTTAATTTTTTATTAAGGTGGGTCACTGGCTGAAGAAAATTTGTTCTTCGAGGCAAACACCAATACTATTTTTTCTAACTTCACACAGAATAAATCAAATAAAATTTCCCAGAATTCCTAAAAGCTTCATTTCAATGCTTTGCTCTTTTGCCTCATTTTGATATCCTGTAACAAAAGTCTATGTGTCTGTGTGTCTTGTGAAGAAAATGGAAATGAGACGGAAATATTCAAAAACATGGTGAGCAAATGAACATAGGAAGCAGTAGGGCATTTATAGAATGTCAGAAGTCTAGACATTCCTAGGGCAGTTGTGTAAATTTATAAAAGTCTTCATGATGTTTGGTCATTAAATAAAATGCCTCACCATGGATAGCTGGTAAGCATGGGAATAACCCTCATCTCTTACACGGGGTCTTATCCTTAAATACATAAAACTTTTTCTTCTTCATTAAAAAGAAATGTACTGGCAAGGAACAGAAAAGACATCAGAACAACAACTGACAGCAGCAAAAGAGTGCTGAAAACCCTCAAAAGCTACCCTCCAAAAGAGAGAGCAGTAGCTGGAGCAGCGTGGAGCTGAGGGATGCAGGAGTGTGCAGCTTGTAATACAACACAGCCTACAGAACCAGCTAACAATGCTGATGACCAGCTCAGGGAACACTGATGTCAAATACACAGCAGCAAGGCCTGCAGAAGAGTTGGGAGATTTTGATATGTTGAAATACATATACCTGCCCTAGAGGAAATTTCAGACAGAGTTAATTGAAAGCTTCTAATCTCCAGTGAGAGGAAATAGGAAGGGATTGGAAATGAAAGTAGAGAAATAAAGGCAAAGTTTTGGCCAACAGAAGAGAGAACAAAATATAGGGTAATCTAGTACACCAAAGTATTTAAACATATGCTTAAATTTTAATGTATGGGTAATCCCATTGACTTCAACATATGCTTAAATGCTTTGCTGGATCAGGGCTTTAATGTGTATTTGAATTAAACCGTAACATGATGATTTAGAAGTGAGCTCATTTTAGGTTTCACTGACTGAAGAGAGTTCTGCTCATCTGACATTTGGAGTAGAGATTTTTAATGAATGTCTAAGTACTTCAGAAAGCAATTAGGCTGTCACTCAGTAATGGCATTTTTTCTCAAAAAAAATTTTCCTCATTCCAGATTATTATTCAGAAAAAGCTTGCAGGACGTCGTGTTGCCGGTGCATAATTATAGTTAACTCACACACACACACATATACACACACATGTAGTTCATTTCCGGCCACTTTGTTAGCATCTAGATTCTTATCAAGAAGGTTTGAAAGTTTCTGTAATGATACATACCTCTGCTTAGTATTCCATATTAGAATATATGCAGCAAAGTTAAAGCAGACTGAACAGGAAAAAATCATATAGAAATAAAACAGAACTAAAATTTAGACAACTGCAACAAATTACTTCATAAGAACTAAGATAGTGGCTTGTCCACTGTTTGGGATTTACCAATTGTCAAAATTCAGAGTAGTGTGGTTCACCAGATGGCATTAGTGGCATAATCTAGAGAACTTTGGCTGCAGTATTTTTACTGATCTCTATCCTTTTTGCCAGCAATTTGTTGCTGAAAGCAACTGGCTGTTTTAGCTGCATCTGGGAGCAAACCCAGACTTAATACTAAAGCCATAACAAGACCAACAAAAATAACCAGCTGGAATTCATCTATGGAAAGCTGGAGTTATTGTATCTGTTTTTATGATGCGCTGTTCAGTATTAAGCATGCTAGCCTCAGGAAGGAAAAAGTAACATGTAAGTGCACTGTCAGCAGTCTGATACACAACCAGCACACATACTGGGATAGCAGCAAGTAGACCTAATTCTCCGTCCTGAAGTGGAAATAAACCAAAGCAGATAAAATAAAAGGCTGAGCTAATGTAGGGAA
>NW_008237410.1:2430997-2442293 GCF_000691975.1 Corvus brachyrhynchos
GGAAACACATGGCTAGATATGTGGTTAGGCGTATTTGTTGCATTAAAACATTTTCCCCTGAGGCAGTCTTTCTGATGGCAACTGACATGACTGGTGTTTTGACAATGCTGCCTTTTCAAGAGAGTCTAATCAGTCCAGTGCTCGGTTCCTGGAGGAAAATGGATAACAGGTGCTAAATCCAGCTGGACTGTTTGAGCTAGCCTGGCTGGCAAAAGAAGCCTGTAGCCTAATGTTCAGCATGAGAGCAGTCGGGTTCCATGCCTCTGCTCAGATTGTAGTGCTGGGATCCAAACCTAGTGCTGAAGGAGGTACATAAGACTGCAGTGAAGTTTGCTATGGATCTGTGCCTACAAGATTCAATCAGAACTGAATGGAGTGAAAATAACAAGTAGCAAGAGCGTACAGTCATTTATAATATTGATCATTTCAGAAAAAAAGTCAATAAAAACTGGCGGAAAAATGGGCATTAGCAACATAATAAAACACCTTCTTCAAAACTTACATCCATTTAGAGCCCTCTGTCATTTAATTTATATACCTGTTATTTAGTTATCTTCTTAACCCCTTGATTGAAAAATGAGTAAATCATTATATCAATGTCATTTCAGGAGAAACCTTTAATCCTGTGTTTGAGGATTCCTGTTCACACTTCTCCTGACAAGGGGACTTAATTTATGTTGTTTAATTTACATGTCCTGAATCCTTGTGTTTACTACATGTGAGAGTAGCAGACCACTGGGTGTTGCCATGTCCAGCGAGCTGTAGAGGAGGAAGCATTGTATGGGGTCAGCACAGAGCTCTTCCCAGCCCACTGTCACTGCTCTAGGGGACCTGTTTGGCATCTGGGGCCCCAACTATTTTCTCTGCAGAGTAATGCATCAGTGATGGACAGATAGTTTCTGGAAGGAGTTCTGTCACAGTGGTGCTGTGTGCAGCTGGATAGTGATAGCCACACTGAATCCCTAGATTCTGGTAGTGCTAATGCAGCCAATCAGGATTGAAAAAAAAAATGTTTTGTTGGTTCTATGTTTTATATTATGTCGCATGTTGAAAGTTTAATGCTAGTCTTCTTCAGTGGCTGGACAGGATTTGCTCTTCTCTGCCTTTAGTGTATAGATCAGTTTTTGTAGATCAGTTTTCTCTTTCTCAGAAGCTCTGGAGGCTGACTACATTTATGCAGTGTAGACAGAGTTTACCATTGCTGCTAACACGTTATATTAATTCAGTCAATTCAGTGTACATGCCCATTGTGATTTCTAGATTCAAGACAGACTGCAGACTCTGGGGCAGGTGAGGGCTTTTTTTCTTAGTCTGATTGCCATGGGTCATGAAACAGTTTTTTTCTTTTTCATCTGACCGTGGTCACTACCTAACATCGACTGGCAACATGGTACCTTTTTTGATTTCTCCTGTTCTCTTCCTTCAAAATATTATAATTGTTACTTTTAAGTTATTCAATGCAGCTGCTGAATTTGTTGCAGGCTGCTGGTCAGTGTTATGTAGTAGTAGTATTTGAAGTAGAAATTCTCTGAACCCTGCAAAGGTAGAAACATATTTCATCACTATATATGGTTTTACAGGTCTTGACAAAATAACCAGCTGGTGCCTGTTAGTCAGACATTTATAGGTCTTTATATTTAGTGGAATTATCTACAACCTAACTTACTTATGGCTTCTCACAAGCTTAGTAAAAGGATCAAGTTCTGTTTTTCTGAGAAAATCTTGGGGCATTCAGTGGAATGCAAACAATTTTTTCTCAGTCCTTGGAAATTGTCACCAACCGAAACTACAGAGTAGTTTCTGTCTGTAAAAACAAAAATAATCTGTTTGCCTCAGTTTGTTCTGTTACTGGTGAAAAGTTAAGTAAAGGCATATTCTCAGTCCTGCCTATCAGCTGTGGCTTTGATGGTGCTATAGGCAAAGCTAGCGAGTCCCACAGTAATATCTCAGGGACCCCACAGTCCCAGAGTCCAAATATCACAGAGCAATCCTGATGGCATCAAGGTGTTGAGAAGACAATAGACACCCATCAGAAGACCCAGCTCATTGAAAAAACTGCCCACATCCCTTAACTACAAAGAGCACAGCTTATCTTACCCTTAAGCCAGGGTGTAAAAGAGGAAACTGATTTGTCCAGATCTTAAAAATATTTCCATCATGTGATATACATAGAAACAAGCTATCTGAACTTTTTATTTTACCCCTGATTTACCAGATTTACCTCAAAATCTGACCAAAGCTTTGGTTTTCACTCTTTTTCCAGAATCTATGCTATATTGGTTGTAGTGATGACACACTGCCTCTTCCGTGTTGGAAAATTTGTTTCAGCTTGTATATCTTGAGTAGAGGGATAATTCAGGGTGAAATAGGGACAAAAAAAGGATAATTACCTTTCAGTATCTGCCTATACCAACTAGTAATCTTAAAAAGAAAACCAATCCACAACCTCTTAAATCTTGGACTGATGACGACAGTTTCTTAGAAGTATCTATTCCTTATGGCAGAATACCCAGAAAGACTGGATATGGGTGGGAACTTGCAAGACAGGATTTTTTTTATAACAGATGTAAATATGCTTTCTTCCCTTAAATGTTAACAAATATCACAGTAAAACATGTTGACAAGTTCAACAGGACCTTATTTATACAAGGTGATAAAAATACAGCTCATCAAGTCCTATAAAGTCAGGTGCACACTTCTTTGGAGAAAAGAAAGCAAAGACAATGTGAGTCGAACTGATCAATGAGGTCTTCTTTTCAGAATCAGCTCAAAAGGAAAGGATACTGCAATAGTTTTTGTTCTCCAAGTTGGGGAACTGCCAAAATAGCATCTTTTTTTCCCCTCAATGCGTCAGCAACAGCAACATAACCATTTAAAATTACTTCAAACCATTGTTAAATCTCTACCAACATGTCCAAAATAATTTTCTCCAAACAGTTTTCAGCTTCCCTTTTGAAGTCACAGCAGCACTATAGAGGTGAAAACCTCTAACTCCTGCTTGTGCTCCTGTGAGTCACGCAATGCTTCAAGGTGTTTATTTTTCTGAGAAAGTATTTCAATTTGCCACTTACAGTTAAGACATATTTACCACCAAATTGTTGGAGCCAGAATTGAGATTCTTCAACAGCTCATGTCCCTAACAATCTAATAATGGAATTAAAACTGTCACCAATATAACAGGCTTTCATTCTGCTAAGGATTTATTCATAGAATTTGCTGTTAAAACATTGCAGAGGCGCTAGATATTTTATTGATTTTTCTTTAAAAATCACACTATGCAAACACAAAGACCTTAGTCTTAATCTTTAAAAGAAGTTATTTCAGTCATTGAATTAAAAAAGTATTTTGAGGAATGCCAGCCTTTTTTAATAACAACCCACAACCTGCAGGTCAGAAACAGCTTTATGTACTTCCTCTAAAATATCCATGCTGCCAAAAAAGGGAAAAAATGGTACTGAATGTCAATGACCATGAAAGTTAACGGTGGGATTTCTTTAAATATAACTGTCTAAAAATTCAAGGACTAGGCTAATGGACCTTTTTCTTTGTGCTTCTAGGAGGCAAGATACTTGTTTTACTGCACAGTGCAGGTAGCTCTAAATCACACGCAATGATTAGCAGTGGAGAGCCCTTAGACCATTGATGTTAAGTGGGTGACTGACTTTTCCTGCAGGACATGCATCTGTCCATGCTCTACTGACACAACACTGTTCCGGCAGTAAAACACTTTTTTTTAAATTTTGTCATAAGAGACCTGGTTGCTCCCACCCAGCTCTGTGTAAAGTCCCAGTGTACTCATGAGCAAGGCAAAGGCTGAGCACCACAGACCCCTGAGTATGGAAATGAGTTTTACATATCAGATGATACAAAATGCCTGTGGTGGCAAAAGCATTCATGTTAATCACAAGATTTTCATTGCCTACATTTCTGGAGGATGCAGATATTCAGTCTCTAAGCAGTAAGATATTAAAAGGGAAGGCACTGAAGGATTCTGAAATCTATGCTTTTTCCTAACAATTTTCCTTTTCTAGAAAATCTTTTACCAATTCCATTAGCCACAAAGCAATACTTGCAACTACTGCTATTTTGATTAGTTTTTGTTAGTCAACAAGAGAATAAATAAACAACACAAGCAAATGTATTTCTCCACTTAACTTGATATGGAAGTTTTTTAGGTCACATCTGCTCCCATTGGCTTCTACCATGTTCAGATACTAAACCATCTGGGACATATTGAGAAGGATATACACAAGGGAATTCTTACAGAGAAATATCATAAAGTGGGTCATTCACTAAACCTCTTCAGTGGAAAACTAAGCAGCAATTGGCCTGTATGATAGAGGAGCATGAAATATGTTTGAATGAGTGACACTGCATCAGTGTGGATCTGAAGGTAGGAGTGTGCAGAAAGCATAGCTTGCAACCTCCTGTAAATAATTACACTGACTCAAAGACTGGTGGGCTTGTTTTCTAATTATTTCTTATATCGCATGGACTTACATTTTGAATTGTTGACTCATTCTCCACTTTCCCTTTTTTGTAGATAAAATTTGGAAGATTATTTTCCTTGCTACCTATAAGGTAGATGGATATTCACAGCAAACAAACATCTAAAACTGCCTTCCTTGTCATAGCAAACTGTTGCAGATGGAGTTGTGCACTTCCCTGCAACAGAGAAGCAACAGTAAACTTTAATGATATTAAAAAGTTCAGTGGTAAATGCAACAGTGTTTTAACAAGATTTGATGGCAATGTACACTCAATTATTTACTGCATAGACGACAGGGACAGACGAAACTCTCAGGGAGACCCTTCTATTTATTTATGAGGTTCACAAAGGACCCAATTTTTTCTAAACTACTTCTCAGAGGAGAGTTTGGGTGTGTCTGGATTCAGATTCCATTTCAGACTAGGTCAACTATTGTTTATGTTTATAAACTGTTGTTTATGTTTAAACAATTATTTATAAACAATCAATCCTTTATATTGCTTGGCTAAGATTTCAGAGTTTCAGCATGCTTGGTCACAATTCACTTACTAAGTACCTGATGTGATAAGGAGTCTCTCAAACTTGAGCAGTAATCTTGAGAAGCATAGGGACCCCCTTCCCTACTCAAGGGGAGGTCAAGCTGGGCAGCCCACTGCTGTGCAGGAGAGCACACTGCCATGCCAACACTGACAATACACAAGAGATAATGCACTTTTTATGTTCAGTAACAATGATACTGTTTAATTCCCAGGACTTCCTCAGTATTTAAGATACAAGGCAACTAAGAGTAAATAACAAATATGACAAATAAATATAAAAAGCCTGAAATTAGGGGAAAAAAGAGATAAATACTGCCTTGCCAATTTGTTCCGTGTTTTCAACAGCCATCAATCTGAAATGTCAATCTGAAATGAATTATTGGGAATCAAGCAAGAAAGACAAGCCAAATACAATTTTGAATGTGTTAGGCCTTAAACTAAAATACTGTTTTCAGTTCAAATAGTCTCATAGTAATCCTTGCTCATCCTTATTTATCATGCATATTCAATAACAGAAAACAAAAGAAGAATGTCATTATATTAGATATGAAATCTATCAGGAGATTATATCCTACTGTATTGCTGTAACAATTTAGAAAAATTGATGTCTGTAAAGTTATGTCTTATTTTTTAAAAAGCCACTGTGATATGGAGCTAGTGAGGGATATAAAAGGTGACTTTATTAACAGCAAAACTTAGGTGTAGATTATAAGGTGGGACCACTGCCACCAAGTGGAAGTAAGATCTATCTCAGTTCACATCAGAGGTCCATCACATTCTGTTTCAGGCTGTGTCATCCACTAGTCAGCATATTTCAAAAGCTAGTCCAAGTTTTAAACAACTGCAAACAGACTATCCCTTGGGGCATAGATACAGCAAAACTGTAAACAGTCTATCTCTTGGGGTATAGATATGAGATATGGATTCCCCAAAATTCTGTCAATATGGAGTTTATTTGCATAGGCAGACACATATCTATTTAGTTGTGCAAGTGTAACTGCCTTTCATTATCATACAATTAGTTTTAAAACCCTGCTCATTTCTTGTATTTTATTTCTTGCAACAATGAGTAAGCCTGATCAGATATTAAGCTTGTTAAATAATACTTTTGACCAATTTTATTCTCCTTCTCCTTAGAACTTCATCAAGTTTCATTTCTTGCATTAGGAAAATATCAACATATATTAAATTTTTCATTTCAATTTGCATTAATCACTGCATTGGTCAGGATTCAATTGCCTTTGTTAACATAGTGCCCACTCACATTGTTAGGAATGGTTTTGCTCATGCTGATCTGTAGAAATTTTGGGTTCTAGCTAGAATAACTTGGGAACATGTATATTACTGTACTGTGTTCTCCTGTAGACTCTCTTTGTCATCTTGGATGAATGACCTACTCTACTAAATTCATCACTTCTGTCAGCATTCATCCTTTATAAATTGGGAATAAAGTTTCCCCATATTAAAATGGTTGATGCCAGGATAAGACTTCTAAGTGGCAGTGAAATGTTGAGAGCCCTTTTAGTAGGCAAGAATTTGGAAAATCAGTTGAATAAAATGAATCAACTAATGAAGACAGGTATTTGGTAGAAGGATAGATGAACTCATAGACCTCAATATAATTTTCCTTTTCAAACTCATTAACTTCTTTCCCCATGAAGCCAGCACTGTAAAAATAGGACTGTTATCTAAATTAGTTTTTTAAAAAAAACCATCAGAAATTAACACGATTATGTTCAGAAGCACAGATGTATTTTCTTGCCTAAAAATAAAAAAATACTGATGTACTACTGGTACATACACAGCACATCTTGCTGAAACATTTGTATATGTCTAAGATGTGACAGTATTTTGATTCAGACCTGCTCAGGGAGTTAATTCATCCATGGCTAATCACCACTCCGTGCAGGTTGATCTACTCATTTCATGTTAAAGAGAGGGTCACTCTACAAATGCACAGCATCAATCCCTTTTTATTTCTTTCACAATCTTTTAAGAGCTGCGAATACCAGAAAGCTGAAATATTTGAGCAGATTATGCTTTTTTTACTCTTCCAAATCTTTTAAGTTGTAGTTGTAAGGAAAGCGCCTCTTTCTTTGTAGAGGCTGCAGAGGTTCTTCTACTGAGTAGAGTTGTTCTGTGAAACTTTTTCACAATTAACTCTGCGTATGGACCCATCACCTTAATCATCTGAATTAGAAAAGTAAAGTGACAGAAAATATCTCCAATATGGAGTTAAAGGGGTCAAGGTGGAATAATTATCTTTGTATGCATGTCTAAACAGTTGCTTTTTTTCTGTGATTAAAAAAGACTTTAGAGATAGAAAATAAATTGAATTATTTTTCTTACTTTTCAGACATTCCTTCTAATTAGAGCTTTCCTTGGAGAGCTTATTGTTTAAAGTGAATTAATTGGCTGAATGTGAAATGAAGCCTGCCTCTAAAGCCAAGGTGTATGCACTGCTTTTCCACCCAGTGCGGGTTGACCAATTCATAGAAATTAATCATAAGTCATACAATATTTTTCCCTTATAGCCCTCCATTTTCAGGGGAACTGTAATCGCTAGAGAATTTCAGACTAAACATGGAAATATAAAAATGCAAGTCTCAAACACCACAGGCTTCAAAGAAACAAGGATGGAATATTTTTAGCTTGCATTCTAATCTAAGTCTGTGTGATAATCATTATTCTTAACAGTTTCAGATATTAGCAAAATTGGAACTGGAAATGACCCCAAGAGGTTCCACCCTTCTAATTCTGGACAGTACTAGCTATGCCTACAGCACTCCTGATGGATGTCCTTAAAAATAGGCAGTGAGGAATATTCTCTATATTCCCCTTCTCATCCAGATGAGTTTTCACTGATCTTCCCATTTAGAATTTTTTCAGTTTGATTCAGCTAGCTTAATTGCTATTATATCTTGTCTAATTTAATATTGGGCATTGTGAAAAAATTCTTCGCAGCTGACATTTTAAAGACTTGTAAACTAGCATAATTTTTCTACTTAATCTTATTTTGTCAAGACTAGAGACCCCCAGTTACTCCTGTTCCTTCTTAGAGCTAGTGTTTGTTAGATCTCAGCACATCATGGATGCTTTGTGTTTGACTCTCAGTTAACATCCATCTGGACAGAGAGGTCCAGCCGAGGTCTAACTGTGCTGGGCAGAGCAGGCTTGCAGTGTGCACTGAGCTATCTAATGTGCTTTGACTCCTATTCTATTTCTTTGCTGTCTTGACAGAACTTTGGTTCTGTTAACCCATGGCCAGTCTGTCCAGGAGAGACTAGATTTGCAAGGGTCCTTAGATCCTTTTCCTCAACACTATTTACTTGCCTAACTATTCTAATTTCTGATCTTGTCATTGATTTTTTTCCTAAAATTAGAATTTGGACCTTGTTTTCTTTGGATTGAATTATGTTGGGGTATTTTTCCATATAATTTTTTATTATTAGAATTATTATTATAGAATTATTATTAGAATATTCTGATTTCTAGTTCTGCAGCATCCTCACATCTGTTTCAGATCAGGGTCAAGGGCAGATTTCAGGAGATATTTTTCCATTCTATCTTCCAAGATATTAATGAAACATCAAGGACAGATGTCTCTGGATCCCTCCTAACCAAGCTTTTCCTCTTTTGTAGAGAGCTTGAGTACATTCCGTGGCCTCACAGCACCCAGTCTCTTGAATGGAAAGACAAACAAGAGGTATATGTTTCAGCTCAAAACTGTTAAATTTCTTACATCAATCTGTCATGTTCTTTTCCAGTTTAAAAATGCTGTCACTTAAACACAAAATGCACACTCCATATGGTTATTAAGTTCAGTATGCTTTTCCAAATTGCACATACTTCTCATCTTTGTCAGAAATGTTGGGAATTCTATTGTGTAGGCATATTTTAAATATTCTCAACATTTTCAATTTTTAGATTCACTGGAAATGGTTGACTGTTTTTCACATAGTAATAATTTCAATAATCTCTCAGCAGCCTTTTGAAAAGACACGTGTGAATATATGAACGTAACCAAATTTCCACACAATAATTTTTTTCTGACTGTACACAGATACAGTACTACATTGTGGTTTAGGATCATAAAATGCCCTTTAGTGATAAATCTCACTCCCCCTTCATTGTAAGAATTTTACTTTGTGCTAAATATCTAATTAGATTCTTTGTCATGAAAATTTAACAATTGCGAATTGCATAGTTTTCACATTGCTTTTGCATTCACCACCCTACATGCATATTTTAATTTTTCATTTTTCAGAAGGCAGTAACTATTCTATTAATATTACATTAAACATGAGTGTTCTACAAGCTTTTAGGAACACATTAGCCTTGTTCTTGGGCAATAGACTCCAGGGTCATATGCAGAAAATGATCCTGTCTTCAATATTCTTTTCCTGTTCTCATCCGCATGTCTGTTTTCAAGGAAGTTGTGCTAGAACTCACTTGGGATTGCTGTGGTGATCTTTTCTGATCCCATATTGTTCCCTCCCCACTTTTCCCTGCCCCTAGCCCTGGCCTCTCCCTCAGGCCCTCCCTATTGGTCCCTGTACCCAAACTCCGTCCATGTACCACCCCTGAGCCCCTGAGAAAAAGCCCCTCTGCCTGGATCACCAGGTCTCTCTGCCTCTGGGGGTCACTGGGACAAGGTGTAGTTATTAAAAGTCCTCTGAAACCCTCATGGGGAGACCCTTCTCACCTCCTTCATCGTCACTGTGTTGTAGAGCTGATAGCTAGCTGGAGCAAAACTGTGGAGCCATCCAAAATGGACTATGAGAGGTCAACAATTGTCGCACTGCCCTAAGCAGCTCCGCTGAGCTCTCAGGGAAAGCTGCAGCTTGCTAAACTAAACCTAGCACTACAACAAATGGTGCACCAATTGAGGCATCTGAGAAGCGGTGCCCTGGAGAGCATAGTCGCCTTTGAGAAGCCATTTCCCTGATACGAAGTTCACATTTCAGGGAGATGACTGAAGGGACAGCCGGTAGCCCCTTGAGAAAAGTAGCGCTTTTGAAAATGGGTCAGCTGGACAGTGATGGACCACAGCGAGTACCTTAAGTTGATTCTCCATTCTGGTAAGCCCTAAGAGGAGCCTGCTGGGCCTGGTATGAGAGTGGGAGACTTTGTGCTGGTAAGCCTCGAAAGGGAGCCGGGAAATGGCCTGCTTCGGAAGGTCATTTTTCTTTTTAGTTTAATCCTTTTGCCTTGGTTTGGGTGGAGGGCTGGGGGTGGGTTCCGGCTGAGGTGAAGGAGGTCGCGCCGGTCGCGCCTCATGTGAAGCCCTGGCAAGAAAAAAACATCCCTAACAAGAGAAGATGCAAGTTCAGTGCCCCCAGTTTGGGAGTTTAAAAATTAGCAGTGCATGGGAGGTCCTTGCACGCAAGAGATAAAAAGAACTAACCTTTGTTTTGTTTCACTCAGTCATCTGGAAACAGAAACCTCCAGTCCTCTCCCTCTGACCCAGAGGAGAAATTGGAAAATGTTCTGACGCTTCTGTGTCTCCCCTGTCCCCTCACCCAGATAGGGCTGATCACCCTGGCCTGGGAGCTCCCCCTAAACCCTTATCCCAACTCCCAAATCTCCCTCCGTGTCAGCTCTAAGTAGCAGCCAAGATGGCAGCTACCGCGTGTTCAGCTCCGCCATGTTTCCTTCTCCTTCTTGTACTCCGTATCTTCCCACACATGCTAAAAAGCCTTGGCTCCTCTTTAACCCTGCCCCCTGCGTTGCTTGGTGTTGCTGTGTCGACCCCCTTCCACCCTCCCCAAGATGCAGTGTGCCTTTGTGCCGAGTCCCTGCCCTGCAGCGGCGCCCCTGGCAGCCCCTCCCTCCATCAACAGGTGTTCCATTCCGGCTGTGGCCCCCCCCGGGCCACGTGGGCTGCCGCAGCGGCCTCGTCCCTCCTGGCTGCAAGTCCCACCCATGTTCACGCGCCCCTGCACCGGAGAGCCAATCTCGTCCCATCCTTGTCTCAGCCCCTCTCTCCCCTCTCTGCAGGTTTCATCACTTCCTGAACCCAAAAGTGTGTGCGGAGACGGCCCAGTGCGAGACCCCCCTGCCAGCACCGCTCCGTTGCGGCCGCATGGCCCACCATGGTCCTGCCCCGAGCTATATCCCCCGTCCCCCACCAGCCAGCTCAGGACTACGGCGCAAGAGCAGCACCTGGGCCAAAAGTGAAAAATAAAGAAAAAAAATAAAACACAACACAGGACTGCACAGGGCTGTCCCGGCCCCAAGTAGTATCAGCGCAGGAGCAGCGGCTGGA
>NW_008237410.1:2442361-2465181 GCF_000691975.1 Corvus brachyrhynchos
CACTCCGGGCACTGCCTGGTGTGGAAATGGCGGTGCAGCACCCCCCTTCCCTGTTCACCATGCCACCTTGACGAGAAGTGAAAAAAGCAGCAACCAAAATGAAGCCATCCCAGCAGCCTCAGCAGAAGAAAGAATGCAATAAGCTACAAAAGCAGCTGCTGTGTGAGAACTCAGCCAGCACTGATCTCCAAAGTCAACAACAACCAGCTGCCTCATCATTTTAAATTTAACTATTTTGCATTGTTTTACCATTTTTTCTGTTGTATACAAATTATGCCCATCCCTTTTCAATTTAATATGAAAGGGGGAGACGTGGTGATCTGTTTACCCACTGCTTTCCTGATCCCATATTGTTCCCTCCCCACTTTCCCCTGCCCCTAGCCCTCCCTATTGGTCCCTGTACCCAAACTCCGTCCATGTACCACCCCTGAGCCCCTGAGAAAAAGCCCCTCTGCCTGGATCACCAGGTCTCTCTGCCTCTGGGGATCGCTGGGAAAAGATGTAAGATTAAAGTCCTCTGAAATCCTCATGGGGAGACCCTTCTCGCCTCCTTCACTGTCACTGTGTTGTAGAGCTGATAGCTGCTGGAGCAAAACTGCGAAGCTGTCTAAAATGGACTACAAGAGGGCAACAATTGTCGCACTGCCCTAAGCAGCTCCGCTGAGCTCTCAGGGAAAGCTGCAGCTTGCTAAACTAAACCTAGCACTACAACAAAAAGCCTCACTTTTGATCTTCTAACGACAGAAGACAAGTTTGTATTTCATGAAAAAGAGAGGTATTTATGTTGTACAGAGTAGGGATATGATGCTTTCAGAAATCAAACTCACAGCCCTATAGAAAGACAGAGGTTGACCATAACACATCAGTTTCTCCAGGAGGAGGCTGTGGGAAACCCTATTGAAAGCCTTGGAGAAATACAGGTAGACAATGACCACTGCTCACCCCACACTCACTGAGCAGGCTACTTTGTCACAGAAGGTAACCAGGTTTGTCAGGTATGATTTGCCTTTGGTGAACCCATGTTGTTTTTCCCAATCTTGGGCTTCATCTGACCTGTGATAGATCCCAGGAGGATTTGTTTAATAACTTTCCCAGGGACTGAAATAAGATTGATGGGTCCATAATCTCCTGGCTCATCCTTTGAGGATCCTCCATTTGTCAACCTAAAGACTAGGCGGACAAAAGTGTTCACTGGTAATCTCCTCCACATCTTCATAGGGTACTTTGAAATACGCCTAGGACTTCCTAGTCCCTTACACTGCTTAGTGGATAGCCAAACCTGACACCTGACAGTTTGCTAAATGAATTGCTTGGATTCACGGTCATGTCACTTGCAGAACATGATTTAATAGAGGTTGACAGATGACAAGTACTGAAGAACAGCCTCTCCAAAAGATTGGTGGTATTTCTGCTTCCCTTAACTTTATCAAGTATCAGTGGTTATATCATTGCTACAAAGTGAGAAGACAGGCTCCACTCCTTATTCCTAAATTTTGTGTTGCTCAGATGGATACTGTTAACTACTGCCAGTGTTTCATTCTAGGCTGATTTTAATCCAGATGTACCATCATGGCCATGACCACTTATACCACCTAAATGGAGAGCTGTGCTCCTTTTTTCACTCTGTGTTTTGCCAGGAGATGCTGAAAAAACTGAAACTATATCTGAGAAGTCATCTGGGGAAATCAGTGATTAAAGTCAAATAGGAGAGGAACTGAAGCCAAGTCTCACCCAACCTAAGTTCTTACTTTGTCAGTAACCTCTTATTCGGTTTGCCATAGCCAGTTCCGTGAAAGTATTTGGGGTTAAGGTTGTTAAGTAAAGTCAAATATCTTTCTGTGGCCTGATTTAGTTCCTAATCATTCAGGAGAAACTAGCTGTGGAAGGCATGCACCTCTTTCTTGTTTTTGACAGAGAAACCTGAGTGTCTTAGTGTTCTAGCCTTCTTAAAGGAGATTTAAGCTGTAAGTTCTTTTTACCATTTACAGAGGTATGTATTCACAGCAGGACTACCAAGACTTGAAAATTCCAGCTATTTAGATAAGAATTATATATTCAGACATCTGCAGAATTTCTAAGTTGCTACCCTAAGTGTTGAGAACTGCGGTGTTCAGTAATAAAATACTTATGTTTTATTGACTGGGCTCTGGTGCTTCTCCATTTCATAAAAGGTCTTTTTCTATATAAAAACTGTAGCTAATTAGCTACTTTCTGGTTAAATTCATTTAATGGGAAAATGTTACTTAGTCCAGTTGCATCTTCCAGGAATATATTGTTTAACAAATGTTGATATGGGGCAAGGCAGTTTTCCCACAGTTTCCTGGACTTCCTCAGTATCCCATACTTTCAGACAGATCTGCACTGCACTGAGATAATGGGATGATGATTTCAGTTTTCCCATTCCCAAGACATCTTCTGGTAGCCACAGGTCTCAGCAAGTTAGAGACTCATGTTAGAGACCTGGAGATCCTGATGTCCTTTCTCTACTGTTGTTACTCTGGTGTTTTTCAGAAAGACCTCCATATAGGCTCCTTCAACACCAGGGTCAAGGATCTGGCTCCAGCTATCCAGGGGTAAGGTGCCCAAGCCCCAGCATCAATGGCTTGGGTGCACATAGACATACCAGAGGTCTCAGTTGATCTACCATGGAGCCAGGATTTAACTAGAGACACAAACCACATGATCCCAGTCCACTGTTTAGTGACATCACTGTTCTTGTAAAGTTTAATTCTATAAATAGCAGAAATGGGCAACAGACAGAAATTTCAATTTCAGTGAGCATACACACACTAATAGTCATATCTGAAACAGTGTATCAGCATTTTCTGACACAAAAATTTCATTGAAATTTCTGGCTCCCAGGGAAATTAGGAAAATCTTTTGTCTAGATTATTTTCTTGTCCCGTCTATTCAGCTTAGACCAGAAGAAATTGAACAAATAAATATAACAGAAATTTTTGCCTCATTCTAGTATCATCTCCTTGAGCTTTATCTGGAGCCTAGACTCATAAAGTTTCTCAAAGCTATAAATAGAATTGACTGCTCTATTTGGATGGATATTTAATTGTATAAAACACATTCTTTAAAGGCATTCTAAAAGCCACATTACTCAGGAAATGACCGGTTTTGTTTTGCAACATTTTATACATATACATTAGAATGTTGTGTCAGTTCAAATGAGAAGTGACAGTGCAATTAAAATACAGTTTTAAAATAACTTTTCCTCATCGATAAAGAAATAATAAACCTGACCTCCCCTATTTCAAAAATACTAATTTCTAATTCTGTAGTCTTATACACATTGTTTCAAAATAATGAAAGTTGCCAGTTGCATCTTCCAGAAGAGCAAAAACATTTTTCTTCATATAGGTTGATTGTATTCACTTGAAAGAATATGAGGTGATTATATGTTCTGAAAGCCACAAATCAGAGCCAGCGTATGGAATGATGTGTCTGTGGTGAAGCAAAAATACAAATGTGCTATCATTTTTTTTGTGTTAAAAATATAACAGACCTTAAAATCAGGTTGCATTTATTAAAAAAGAAACCATATTAAAAAAGAAAATTAGTAGCTTGATTGAAAAGCATAAGTTTTCATTTTATTCTATAATGCTATTTTAAAATAATTTATTTAGCTATTTTATTTCTCAGAATGCAAACTAGATTTTTTTTATACCAAAACAAAACAGAAAATCATATCAGTTTACAGCTGTATTTTTGTAATGCCAGAAATTAAAAACTCACTAGAAAGAAAAAAATTGCCACATTTTGTACAGTGTTAGAAGGCGAGTTTGTTCGGCAGCCAAGACATTCTGCTCCCATCTACAAAAAATGTGCAGTCAAATTCTCCCCCATAAATCGTGATGAAAAGAATTATTACAATATCATGATTGAATAATAGATCTTAAAAAAATGTATTTTATAATACAAGAGTCAATTAATTATGAGGGATTTTTTCAAAATGTTGATGATCTGTCACTTTGCAGCACAAGCCTTCATTCAGGATGCTCTATTGGATATTCTTCCTTTCTGCATTGCAAGCAGAAATCAGCTGGTAATTCAGTCACTCTTCTAAAGCTTCAACAGACCAAACAGAAGGTAATTCGCCATCCCCATGGCACAGCTAACCTAAGGGAAAGTCTTTTTGACTTGAGACTTTGTTGGCGATATCAACAACTGTTGTAGTTAAACTTAATCCTGTTTATTATTTCGACTTCATAAAAAATCTAATACTTCTATTAAATTGACATTTTCTCCTGAAATTTAAACATTTTTTCAGTATTTTTGGTGTTGGAAGTCTGATGGGCTGGAACAGTGTCTGTGATATGGATGAGTATAGTCTCATTGGTTTCCCTGATCCAGTGTATCTACTTCTATTTTTTAGCTCTTATGCAATAGCTTACTTAAAAATACTTTGAAGCAGGGACCATCTTCTGCTCTGGCATTAGTACTGATCTCTAATACACTTGAGGCCATACTCAGACTCTCTTTTCCAGAGAGTGTGTTGCTGAAATTATTCTTACATCTGTTCAAAGTCTGGGAAGCTTAAGACTAGGCAGCCTGATTTGTTTAGCACTCTCTTGAACCTAAATGCCAGCACAATTGTAGATGAGCTTAACAGAGCTATTTGAAAAGGAATTAATTGAAGAGTTCATTAAGAGAATGGTACAAGGTACATTGCATCTGAAGACAATGATAACAGTAAAAAAATGCAAAATGCCTTCTTTATGTAGTATAAAATCTGTAGAATGGTATTTATTTTTAAGGAATACATGGTTTACTCTCGTTTGTTAGCTATAGAATGAGAAGATTGTTAAAATAATTTATAAGTAATTTATATATTATTTAAAGACTGAAAAACCAAAAGAGGAACTATTATCTTTTGATAACGATACCTCTTTTTCTCACTTTTTTTTTATCCTCAATTTATGGGTAAGCCTTAATGCCGTAAAAAAAATAAGCTGAAGGGAATAGATATAAGATACATTACAGCTCTAAAACTGGTGGGCTCTCAGATGGCTTGAAAGGAAATACAAAAACATACAAGGGAATTGGACATGGTATTTTTTTGATACGTTGAGCTGTGTGAAGGTTTTCCTAAGCAGATGCTATTCAGAAGAGTTACACTGAGAGTCACCGATCAGAAGAATCAGTAACATTTAGGATGCTAAATGCCTAATGCAGTATCATTCATGGCAGAAGCACTGGATCAGATCTACATTTCAATAAATCACATGAGAATCTGGTGCAATCAGAAGAAAGTGACACTCCTGAGTATATTACACCACAGGCCTCTCTGTAAAGCAACTAAGCTTTACAGATAGGTATGCAGAAAACTTGTCACCATTCTGAAAAGCAAGCACAACTGATAGGTTCATTTTTGTGTGTCCCAAGAAGAATTCTGGAGCAGAATATGAAATCAGCATGGTTTAAAAAAATCATCTCATACTGATCCAGTGTAATGGCAACAAATTTACCCTTAGCTGAAACAGTCAATCTATTTTTTATTACTATCTCACACTGCTACTTATGTCCCAGAATTTTACTGCTGATGTTACTTTGGGGATTTTTGTTCACTTTGTGTTTGAGGTATGGCAAGTGCTGAGACACGGGGCTCAAAATTAATTCCAAATGAAATGGAAAGGATCTTAGTGTGTGTCCATTAAAAGATCTTTCAAGATTCATGGAGTGTACACCAAAACACAAGTACTAATACTAGCTCATTCAAACAGACAATTACAAAGAAATCAATCCTTTAGTGTGAAGAGAGTTGCTGTGCATTATAATGAGCAGTTTCTTAGAAAGAGTAAAAACATGGAAAAATAAGAAATGAGTAATCAGTATTTAGCCCAAACAGAAAAACAGTACCATGCTGAAAGAGTAGGTAATAAATATCAAACCAATGATGAGACAAAAAAGCCGAAACACTTTGACAAGGCAAAAAAAGTAGTACAAAAACCGTGGCAGGTGTCTGTCTAGGAGATACATATTAGCCAAACCTGAGTTCCTTATATATTGTCAAGGCATAATCACCTACCAAACTAAACTGTTCATTATCTGGTTTTAGCAGCCTCATTCTGAACAAAAGAGTTTCGAGTTGTGCTGTCATTTGGAGTCAGTGCCGGTATCTGAAATGCAGCACAGGTATAATCCATGAAGAATCCTGCAGTCTTGACCCCCAGAGGCATGTTAATCCTCTCCCAGCCAGTGCTACCAGGTTTTCTTTCAAGAGGAAACAGACTATAGGAGATAGACTCTGATAGCTGAGCCTTGTCACAGCATGCATTCAGGAAATGTCCTAGGCCCCACAGATCCAACATGTCCAGTGGATAGTGAGAATGAACTTTAGGAAGCTGATCTGCATCACAGCTACAGATCTATTCAATGATGGGCACTGTAAGGATGATATGGAGTTCCTCAGACCTGTTTTTTTCTTTCTTAGTGTAATGTTTGCTGTGTTTCAAGACTTGAAATTGTGCTATCCCAAGGCAGTTCACAAAAATGTAGCCACATGTTTTCAATATCACTGTTTCTAGTCAGACACCAATACGTCTGCTAACTGTGATGATGTCCTCATGCTGGAAGTGTTCTGTTTTTCTCTACACCTTGTTTCATCTCAGATCATGGAGTGTAATAGCATTTTTGCCTTGTTTGTAGGGAAACCAATAAAGATACTTCCTCAGTGATGTGCAGCTAGACAGCACAGCAAGGGCAGCACAGAGGCCCGATACACCTGGCAGCAGTTGCAATTTCTCTGTTACCATGCCAGAGAGGAGAAACATGAGAAGCTTTGTCAGGAGGGAGTGAGTATTCTTCCCTTTTACCAGTTGTCTGGCAAGTGTGAAGGAACCAGACTCGTTTATTCCCACTGCCTGTGAGTACACGTGTGTGTTCTGTTGCTCAGTCATTAGACAGAGTCACAGTAAGCATAACTTACACACACTAAACATAATAAAGTATGGAACCATGCTGGAAATGCAAAAAGAAGGAATGTCCCTGACTTGAGATCAGAAAGCTACTTTCAGCAAGCCTTTCCTTGGGGGTTCAGTGTACACTTGTTTTCATTTGTTTAGATAGCTCCAAGCTGAACGTAGCATAACTTACAAGTTTGCTAGCAACAAGGCTCTCTCCTACCAGCATGTGCTGTGACATTGGAAACTCCAGACTCAATCTAAACTCCACTGGGCTATCACCAACAGGTTCTCTGGAGGAAGTGACCAGTAACTGCTAAAGCCCACAGCAGTCAATAGAGGCTGACAATAAACTAGTATCTGCACGGATGGGTGTGTATTCCTTTTCCCCAAGACTTTCATGCTGGGGCAAAGTAAAACCTACAGCTCCTAGATAACACACCTGACTATAGACCCTTTCATCACTTGCTTTTCTCTTCCAGGCCTTTTAATGCTTTTTTTCCTTTGTTTCTGGCCCAGAAAACTTGCCTAGTTAGGCAGAAAAGAAAATCTCACAAATGCTGCATTTATGCCATACAGTTTCATACAGATAGATTGCGCTATATTTAATTCCAAAGCTTTTAAAACTGACTACTATTCATTAGTGTCTACACAGGGGTACATGTCCCAGCTTGAACTGCTTAAAACCATCTCCTGAGCACAGGATTTTTTGCCGACCATCAGCATACAACTGTCATTTGTCTACTTATGCAGTGCATTCTCCTGTAATCAACTTACGGGTGAAATACTGTATATACATATCCAAATTAATTCTTTCTCAAGATTGGTCTTCAGATTCCACCATATCTGCCAAAAGCGGCTCTGCTCACTATCATTTTCCACTCGCTAATTAATTAGAGAAAGTCACGAGAAATACCAGCTAAGTATTTTTGGGGGGCTTAATGAATGAGTCTATTAATTTAAGAAGATTTAGCAATTATGCATTCTCTAATATTGATTTCCACTAAATCCTATCTAGAAATTAAGGAGATTGATAATAAAACCTTTTATTCAATTCCACTACAATATATCTAATGAATAAATTGGCTGCATGCACATCCTTAGAACTAGATTCGTTTAGTAGTAAATGGTGCAACACAAAGGAGCATTGTAATTGAAATTGAGGAGGGGGAAAAGCAGGTGTAGGCTGAACTCAGTAATATGCTAATCAAGCACAATGGAGAAAGGAATTTTTATTTCCTATATTTTTTCCTCTGGCATTCAAATAATTTAATTTTCCTACTTCTTTTCTTTTGTGTAGCCAGCTCCTGTTTCGTGGGTTCCTCAGCCTGTTGTTTCACAATGAAAAAATCTCATGTACACAGCAGGACACTGTGAGCTGAATCCTGTTGGGCTAAAAAAAATTACAGAATTAATTTTGAAAGTTGCTGACAACACATTTCTTCTGCTTCAGATTGTTTATTTCTATTCCAAAGCCACAGAAGAGAGGGATGTTTTTCATTAATGCAGAAAATTCATCATGTTTTTTCTCATCAGAGAAAAGAAGTAGTAGATGAAAAAAACAAAACTGAAAGCAGGAAAGCTCAAATGCTCAGCCTCCATCTTCCAGAATGAACGCTATAACTGGTTCATGTAAGACTCATAGCTGTGGTCATTTAATTTCAAGTGTGGCTGTACAGTCCATTCTGATCTTTAGGGAGTGGTCAGCACCAAGAATCTCTCATAGACCAGTTGTAAATCCTTCTTTTCATTGCTCAGTAAACCTCACACATCTGAGCAGTCTTTGAGGATAGAGTTGAAACAGTATATTATCTTAACATTTCCTCTCCTAGGAAGCAGAAAACAATTTTGTTAATTATTTTGTGGCTTCTGAACCTTCAGTCAACACATCTTTTTTCTTTGAATTTTCTTTCTTTTTGATTCACTGTTCTTACGTGCCTGCTACCTCTTGACTGCACACATGAAGTAAAGTTCAAATATATAGCAGAAAAGATACTAAGGACCTGGCTTAAAATCCATACATGTTGATTCATTTAAGACTCCCACTGATATTAATAAAATTTTGATTAAGCAATGTGATTATTCAAATTAGCTTCTTAAATGTACTGTATAATGCATACTAATTTGCTTTATTGTGTTAAAATTCATCTCTTCATGCCCAAGAGAAAAAAAATGCATATAAGTGAGACTCCAGCCTTTTTAGACTGAGCTCTTCAGAAGAAAAACAATGTCAATATCAGAATCAGACATCAAACACCAGAAGTGCAAAAAAATGAAATATTGATTCCCAAATAATTCATTTCCATTATTTTTTTACTTATTATTACATTATTATTAATAGAATGGGTAATAAAAAAAACTGTCTTGACAGTAATTCATTTAATTTTAATAACAAAGATTCCAATAATACTAAATTCATAGGAACGATGTCAAAACAACTCATTGTGGCTTGACAGTGTATATACAAGGGCCACTAAAAGTTAATGATTTCATTCTCAGCAGTCACTTTGTGAAGTAAGAAAATATTACTGTCATTGTAAAGACAGCAGAAAGAAAGTAGGTCATTTTCTGGAGTACAGAGCACAGAATGATAGAGCCAAAATGAGAACTCAGAGAATTTTATAAGCTGTTCCTAGGCTTTCCCCATATAGCCATCTAGATATATCTTTCACCATTTGATAGGCCTTAACTTTTTCAGCCCCGTATCACAATCACATATGAAGAGTTTTATCTTAAATAACTTACTAAATAAAACTACTGTAATCATAGATAACCTGCATCCTTAAATAAAATCTGAAATTTTGTCATTAACATGAGAGCTTATAACAGCAAATTATGTATGAGATGTGGAGACTATGAAGATAGACTCTTCCCCAGAAGTCACTCATCTTGTCCCTTTCTTTACAGCTTTTCTCCTTTCAGACCCATTACCATGGAAGTAGAGGCATTGACAGACATCTAAAGACAAGCTGATTGGAGAAAGAAGCAGCACAGAGGAATGGACACTGCTAAACATGGCTGCTAAGAAACCAAAGGGGTGGTGAAAAGTACACTAGAAAAGATGAAAGGCTGAGGTCTCTGCCCCAGGATGTGGAGAAGACAGAGAGTCAATAAAATCATACTTTTAGCAGTCTTATGCTCATACACACCCAGGTACTTTATCCTCAGTCTTTCCCTCCAACAACTGCAGCTCTCTCAGGGTGTGAGGAGGAGGGATAGCTCTTTCCCTTACAGTTGTTGCAGCACTTTTAAAAGGCCTCTCAAGCACATTTAGTTTTGCATTTGCATACTCATACACCATATACGGATGTTCAGTCTCACATTTTCTGCAGCAAAGACATGAATATACAGTAATTCTGGGGGTAGTTATTTTGGTATGATGAAGTCAGCATAATACAGTTGAAAGTGAGAGAAAGCTGCCAAACTCATATCTTTGATACACCTGAAAGCAGTAATCTCAGAAGAGAAATTTCAGTGTTCTACTAAGTAGCTCAACAGCTAATAGGTTGGGTAATGTCTGCTCCCTCTGCTTGTTGTGTACCTCATCCAAAACAAAATGCATATGAAGCTCTTGGAACAGGGAATCAATCTGACTTGCCTTTGGTGCCAGGGAATGCTCCATTAACAACCTGCAGAGTTAGGGTCCCTCTCCCTATTTCTCAGGTTCCATAAATTCTGTGTCACTTTCTGTGCAGAAATTGGCTTCAAGCAGGGGAAGGAAGCTGGAGACTTGCTTCCCTAGAGGTTACAGAATAATCTTGCAGCTAATGCGCTCTACTCCTCAAGCTGAGAACACATATTCCTAAATTTCTTCCTTAGAGTTTTGCTTATCAGGGCATGCATAATCCAATTCATGGTCCATTAGTCAGATCTGGCCCATGGCACTCTTGTGCCCAGCTTTCATTTACAGCTATGAAGTGGAGCTGCTCAGATAGTGACTTCCTCCTATAGCTGGATCATCCGTCTCCCTTGGTGAAGAAGTTCTGTTGTCACTTAGAGACAGACCTACTGCATGCCATATCCAAGGAAGATGAGGCAGGCACCAGCAGACATATGTCTTTTTATGAGTACCCACATAAAACCCGAACTGCCGCTCCCCTGGGCTCCAAGTTAACTGTGCACAAAGCTGCTCCTCCACAAACCCCTTTCAGATGAGGGCTCTGTGCTGTGAATCCTGAGTAGGAGGAGGTGTTCAGGCTAGTTGCATGTGCAGAGTGGGAGATTGAGTCTGCTGAACCACTTTGGCTCTGCGTACAGACAGCGGTGAGAGCTGGCACCTCTGAAATGAATTTCCTGAGAGTATTTGATACAGCACTTCATTGCCAAAGGAGCAGTGAGTCCTGGCTCGGTATGTCACAGATAACTAAAACAGATTACAGCTGTGGAAAAGACAATTCATTAAGGAACTGAAGAACTCTGATTTATCATGAATAACTGAAAAACTAATAAATAAGTTATCTTAAATAAGGTCTCATCAGAGGAAGGAATTTTTGACTTAGAAAGAACCTATCCAGAAGTTAGTCATTCAACACAGCAAAATGTGCACCAGTTCAATTACAAAGGTGGTATTGTAACACATTTAAAAATGAATATTAATCATCTCTCACCCAGACCCTATGAGATAAGATATATGATAAGAGCTAACACTTCATTTTAGAAAGATTTTTAACTTTTCTTTCCACATGATAGAGAAATAGCACAGATCTAAGCATCAACCATGGTGACCTTTAAGTTAATTTTTCATGGGATTTTCCACCACTGAAGAAAGAGTTCACAAACGTACAACAATACACAGATATACAAAGAATGCATATCTTCTTTAATTTTACTAAAGATCCAGAAAGACATGTGAAGTCTTTCCTTCCCCAGGACTGCCAGTTACTTTGGGCTAAGACAGTCTCCCAGAAGATGCTGGTTTTCAATCACGTTAGGTGAAGGAGGGCATAGTATCTGGGACTCTCAATTGACTTCTGGCTTAGAACAAACTTCCCAAGTATATGAGTCACTGGAGTGTTGTATAGAAGGGGAAGAAACAGCAGGAAAAAACCACTGCCAACTCAATTTTTGTGGAGTCTACTGCAGTGGGTATATGACTAATGTTTCAAAGTATGAAACTAGG
The DNA here is from genome assembly GCF_000691975.1 of Corvus brachyrhynchos. Classification (NCBI taxonomy): domain Eukaryota; kingdom Metazoa; phylum Chordata; class Aves; order Passeriformes; family Corvidae; genus Corvus; species Corvus brachyrhynchos. The sequence continues at coordinate 2,454,392 of NW_008237410.1, forward strand.
ACTGAATCTCTCTGGAGAATGTGCAAAATTCATTGGTTTTTTTTAATCCTGAGTGGTCTTAGCTATGAACCAAGCTGTGTCAGAACTGCCTGCTCCTAACTGTGTTCCTTATTGGAATACTTTCTGTGCTTTTGGTGCTTCATCAGTGCTCTGTCAGTTGCATTCAGTATTTGAATATCCCAGACAGTATAGTCAACCTACATGTGATTGTGAGAATGATTTATCATACTGCTAATGCACAGTCTGGGGCAAGCAGACTCAGGACTTAGTCTTTAATTCAGGTATTAGCAAAATAAGATAGTAATATGCAATTAACTATCCCACAAGCATATTATATGGCTTACTTGGTTAATGTTTATAAGGCACACTTTGGAAATTAAAATGCTACATGCACTGAGTATTGTACAGCAAGGAAAAATGTTCGACTGTTTAATTCAGATGGAATGCATGTAACACAATGAAACCATGAGTCTTGGCCAGCACACTAGAAACCCTTTGCCATCTTTCATTTGATATGCAAACACTGGATTAAATTTCCTTTACTTTGGCCAAACCAGCACTCTCAGGAATCATACTGTGTCTCTCCCACAGCTGTAAAATATTCTTCTTCTTATAGAAGAATATCAGGTGGATTTTGGTAGTAAGGTGCCAATACCTGGAAATATTTTAGGTGTACTCTGGGAGCAAAAGTCTGTTCAGTTTGTTAACTGCAGAAAAATGAGAAAGAAAAATGATGTATCATACAGACTTGCAGGTAAACCCTTGAGACAGTAATGGAGAATTTTATTTTGCCATCCGTAACAGTAAAAGAAACTTAAGGTTCTCCACAGAAAAAGCAACACTCTTTTCCCAGCCAACAAGTAGAGTTGAACCCCTGACACATGCCACTAATCACACAGGAATATCAGTGACATAAATGTAAAAAGAGAGAAATTTAAAAAATGTACCATATATAGATTTATGTTACTTATATACCTGGCTTGCTTTATATTTGAGGGGGTTCTCCTTTTCTTTTCTTTTCTTTTCTTTTCTTTTCTTTTCTTTTCTTTTCTTTTCTTTTCTTTTCTTTTCTTTTCTTTTCTTTTTTCTTTTTTCTTTTCTTTTTTCTTTTTTCTTTTCTTTTTTCTCTTTTCTTTTTTCTCTTTTCTTTTTTTTCTTTTCTTTTTTCTTTTTTCTTCTTTTCTTTTCTTTTCTTTTCTTTTCTTTTCTTTTCTTTTCTTTTCTTTTCTTTTCTTTTCTTTTCTTTTCTTTTTCTCTCTTCTCTTCTCTTCTCTCTTCTCTTCTTTTTCTCTTTTTTTCTTTCTCTTTTCCTTTCTCCTTCCCTTTCTTTCCTTTCTCCTTCACTTTTTGCTTCCCTTTTTCCTTTCCTTTTTCCTTTCCTATCCACTCCCTTTCCCTTTCCCTTTCCCTTTCCTTTTCCTTTTCCCTTTCTCTTTCCTTTTCCCTTCCCTTTCCCTTTTCCTTTCCCTTTCCCTTTCCCTCTCCCTCTTTTTATCTCTGATTTATGCTCTGGTCTGCCAATAGCAAGTTTTAGCTGAACATGAATCCTTAGCACTGTCGAGTCTTGTGAATGTGCATTCCTTGGTGCTCATTGGCCCTTAATATCTATTCCAATAACAGAAGAAGCAGAGCAACACAAGATGAATGCAGACAGCAACCTGTCAGCAGCCCTCTATTATCTGCTGACATAATCTATCAGAGTTTACATGGGGATTAGAACATGGGATAGAATAAAAGGGAGACAAAGAGAAGCCTGAAGGTGATAATAAAAAATTAATATGTCTCCTTGTTTTTTAGCTGCTAAAAATACACATTGACTTAATTAAGATAAAATCTTATTCTTTAGCAGTTAGAGTCTTAATCTTCCATTGTTTTATTAAAATACACCATGAATATTAAATAGTAGATGACTTCACCTCCCCACATTAAGAGCAAGCCATTTGTTTTGAACTCTTGATCCTCTTTGTTTGCTTTTTGTTTCATGTGTGTGTTTTCTCTGTTGACATTATTCATGATGCTGTGAGATATAATAGAGATGGGATTCATCCTGAGTAGTGGTGTCTGATGTCCATTTGGAACAAATTCAAACAGCCCAAACAGTCCAGGGAAAAATCCAGCTTCTCTTGTGATCACCACCTGCCAGGAAGCCAAGCCCAGCTGCAAGAGAACATCACAGTTTGGCAGATCTCCATCACAAGAAAGATATGATTTTTCTCAGATTTAGTTAACTCCTTAAAGATTCTGGCAATACAAGCAAGCAGATATGCTCCTTGGAACAGAGAAGGTTCCATATCAGCATCTAAGACCAAAGACATAATTGATGGTGTATTTTAAATTGCCTTTTGAAAAATCGGAAAGGTCAATTAGTTAAACAGTTACTTGCTTTGAAATACAGAGATGATACAGTCGAATTTTCACTAGAATTTACAAAATACTAAACTCAAATAACATGCACAGCACCACTTTCAGCCTTGATTCAGCAGACTTTTAGGTACTTATTTAATTTAATGTCTGTACTTCAGTGCAAGTGCTTTGCTGGAAAAAAGCCCTTGTGAGCATATACGGACTCTCAGAAAGTGCCTGAAGGAATCAATCTTTCTTGAAACTGAGGCAGATTTTATATCATGACTTAGTTCCTGGCTAGAGTAACTTCATATCAGAGAGCTAAAATGTTCAGTGGCTTAATGTGCTTCATTTCTACTGGCTCCTTGCAGCAGCAATGGACAATGAAAATTATAGGCTTGGTCTGATACCTGATGATTCCTTGTCCACATAGTTGTATTAGCTGCAAGCTTGGCCCAGCTGGGAGACAAAAGACAATGAAATTTAGAAAAGTGCAGTTGCTATCGGTCAGGGCTGATGTCTTCACATGACACTTGCTCACCTTTTCTTCCCCTTCCTTACCTACATAACCCATATTTCCTCTCTTGCCCATGGTCATGCTCAAAGACTAACAAATAAAAACTTTCTTTAGCCATAGATGTAATATGAATGCTTAGATGCCAACTATTGCAGCTGAGCTAAGCTTGTCAGCTGCTGCAGTTGTCTTTATATTGACATTCATTTTAATGGTTACTTATACTTTGAAGTCTAAACATTTAAGCTAATCACCTCAGTTACCTAGTAGTTGTCTGAAAATACATTTTTCATGCCTCTGGCACCTACCAATCCAGAGAGGAAAAGGTAAGCATCTTAAATTCACTTGAAATCTAATCAAAGAAATCTCAGTTTAAATGCAACTACCTCCTGTTTCAATGCTACACATGTATGGCTGACTCTCAGATATGTTGTAAGCTCCTGCAATTGGAAAAGCAAATGTTTATTATCTGTGCAATTGGCCTTTTCTTCCATCTCTAAAACTGTGAAGTGGAAAGGGTTAGTCAGTCTTTTACCCAGATGTGACATAATCAGTGCCTTAGAGAGACAACTTCCCATGTGGACATTGCCTTCTCCTGAGATGCAGCTAATTAGTTTCTCAGAAGAAGCTATTATAGTCTATTGGATATGTACAAAGCATCTTCAGAAATTACATAACAAATTCCCAGTAGACTCCTATTTGTTGCAGTAAATTATACATATTTCTTCTCTGCTTAAAACTGAGTTGTGTGTTTATACCAAAATCTTGAACATTTTATTTTCTTTTGAGGAGTTGATAACTGTACTCATGCTCTTGATTTAAAACAAAACAAAAAATTTCATTAGTCAGGTGTGGACATACAAGTTTAGATGTCTGTAGCTGGAGCTTCAGAACCGCTTTACTCCAACATAAGGGAGAGTTGCCCATTCCATAGAAAAGCCTTCTTTCTTCCCTAATCTGAACCACAAATTCCTGCCACTCTTTTGCACTCGCACTGAATGCTAAACTGAACCAAGAAAATAATCAGGTTGAAAATCCTGAAAAGCCTGGGAAACGGAAGGAGTAATATTGGGTAATTCTTTTCATTCAGATTAGTTCCCTGAAGTAGGTCAATCCTTAAGTCCAACAGGAGGATATGGCTGGAGATGGGACAGAGGGTAGGATTGATTTTCTCATGCTATTTAGTTTGACTTAAAGTGATTACATAATTGCTGTCTTAACTAGATATTAAAAGTAGGGGGGTTTTCTGTAGCTTATGGTTTTCTTATATTCCAATTCAGCAAGATATTTAAATAAACACCTAACTTAAAGTAAAGCAATATTCTAATATTTCTGTTTCTTAGTTGACTTCCTGAAGTGTCAGATTCAGGGGAACTGTTCCTCTTTGCAACTGCTTCACTTAAAAACATTTATCTGTTTCAAAGAAAATATTTGTTGTTGCTAGGAAATATTGTTTATGACCTTTTTATTAAGCAGCAATAGCACCTCAGGGAAGAAAAAAGAGACATAAGCTTGGCAAAGAGTAAAATTCCAGGTAAGATTTGTGGTTTTGTTAGCCCCAAAAGAGTTGGGTGTGATTTAACAAAGTTGCACAATATAAAAAGGACTTTGTACACAGGCCGTGGAGTATATTGGATGATAAAATTGGCTTCTTCTGCTTTTCCATTAGCGATGACACCATTGGATATACAAACTGAGACTCATATGTCTTGATGCCCAAGGAGGAATACAGCACATTAAGGAGGATGGAGGTCTCAGAAGTGCTTTCCGAGCATAATGTAAGATAGGATGCAGTTGTAATTTCCTTCTTCATCGTCAGTGGGAATACATGTGAGAGCTTAACGTGTTGTTGTAAGGAAGATATGCAGCTTCCCAAAGGACACCTCAGAAATCTTCAGAATCAGTATTTTCTAAGATGTTTTGCTTTCTTAATGGAATAGATGAATATTGCAAAGCTGAACACTGTGAGAGGTGGATAAACAAGACAGGGTCATGCCTGGACGGTTGCACACTTTGCATGATACGTAGTGCAGGGTTGTTATCCAGAAAGTAGATGAAACAGGACATATCTCCACCCATTTTTCTTTCATAAATACTTCCTAAAACAATCCTTTGAAACCAGCTGAGCAAGCAGCAGCATGGCAGAAATGGAAACTCAACGAGTCACTGCTAAGTTTGCCTTTCTAACCTTACTGGTAGCCATTTGCATGTATTTGCTGCAGGGTGGTCACATTCAACCACATTGATTTTCTCTCAAAAGATACATGCTGTGCAGATATTCCCAAAAGGTGTGCTCTATATCTCCCTTCTCCTGTTTCTCATCTCACAGATTTCACGTCATTGTTAGTGCTCTGCTCTTTTCTTGTTAAATCATCTTCTCCTATGTCTTCATCTTCACACATTTTGTTCCTTTTTTCCAAAGAAATTGCCCATGTTTATACTTATTTCTTATATTAATCATATATTATTCTATTCTTATCTGTTTAACAAATTAGACTATCCTATTTAGTACACAGGCACTAAACTATGCCCTGTCTCCCTTCCACAAGATAGTTGCTCTTTCCAACCTACAAGCACAACTGCTCCTTAACCTAGTTCTGTCAGAATGATTTGATTTGTAAAATCCTCGTAGGGAAGTGTTTTAGTAGGTTTTAAAAACCAAATTATTTTGGCAGAATCAGGCTGGGGACAGCTACGTGTGTAGTTATACCAGCAAATCTGAAGGGGGAGTGGTAACCCCTTCAGCAGGGGAAGCAGAAGGGAGAAGGGAGTGGCTGGTGATGAGCTTTGTCTCCATGCTTTATCCACATTATCCACAGATCTATCAACGGCCCTACCAACATCTGACCACACCCTGGCTAATCAAATTGCCCTAACTTTTCCTCTTTTTTCCAAAGTGACAGACCTGCAATATAAAACCACAATGCTCTCCATCCATTACACTTTCTGTCTAAACCTGCATTCTCGTTTTCTCAGCTGATTTTCCTTATTCCGTTCTTTTCCACATTCTATGACAATTTCATTATATCTTCATACTGTCTAGTCCTTCTTTCCAAAAATGTGTGCCTTCATCTACATCTCTTCTGTAGTCCCTTTCTCAAAGCAGTTTCTCATCAAATCTTATTAGACAAGCTCTTTCTTTTGCCTTGTTCTAATTAAGTTGTGAACTCTTTGGGCCAATGAGCATGGAAGTGTGCAAAATGCTGTTAGTGTGCTGGTCTGCCAAATTTTAATAACAGCAATAGTCAACAGGGTTCTAAGTTTGAGCACAGGATAATATGTAATGCTGCAGAAAGTAAGCTGAAGAATAATTATTCTAAAAAATATAAAGGAAGAAGACATGCAGCACTGAGCAATTTAGGAGATTCAGAACAGCCAACAGTCATTGACACATGGAGAGGGCAAGGAGAAAAGACAGGTCTTGAGACAGAAGAGAAACTTCACACCCAAAGTGCCTGATGATTCAGGCAGAAAAGTATCTGCAGTTCAGGAAACTCCTAAACTGTTGTAATAGCCACAGAGCATACAGAGGAGAAAATTCCACCCTGCCTTATAGACTGAGACTATATCTATGGAAATGAGCGAGATCTGTGACAGAAAACTGGTTTTAGGAATATATTCCTAGATGGGAACTGTTGAAGACTTTGCTGGTAACTAAAAGGCCTAATCCATCTCTGAGCAAAGTAATTTCTGGTGCTGTTTTTTGAGGAGGAACAAAGTAATGGAAAATGTACTGCATGATGTTTATCTCAATACACAACCTGTGACAGACCTAGCTGGTAACCTAGAAAATGCCTTGAAGAAAAACATGGAGCAAGTGAAAAAAAAGTATGTACGAGAGAGAGGGAAAGGGACAGGAATGCTGAAACATAGAAGATTTCAAGTGAAGTACATTTTGTTTCTGCATCTGCACACATGCTATATAGGAAACAGTAGGAGCATTAATTTAGTGTTGGGGCATACTCTGAATTTGTGCATCTTTTCAAAGATACTTGAGTTTGTATAACTGCAGTGTAAATTTGTGATTTCAGTTCCCTCTCAAATTCAAATCTGAGCCCTATTTCTTCTGTCCTCCACCCTGCTTATGCACAGATACACTGTCATCTGCCAGGTGGCTTCCCAGGTGAAGAACCACAGGTTTAGACGTGGTCCTGATTCAAGCCCCAGCACCGCAACATGGAGTTTCATGGGCAGTAATAAGCAGCTGGTGCTTTGAGGCTTTTTTTTGCCTATCACTCTTCTTTTCCCTGCTCCACTGAGAACCTCTTAAAAGCTTAAACTGTAAAGGTCCTCTACTTCTTGCTTCCTTTTGTTTTTTCACTTTTTTTTCTTTCCCAAGGATAAGTGAAAGAAGAATAAATTCAAAGAATGTGATGGGTTTAAAAAAAAACTGGCAAAAGGTTTTGCAATGAAGCTCAGCAAACAGTTGAACAATTGGCTTTGGAAGAGGATTTAGGCTACAGTGGCAAAAGAAAGACTGTTGACCTGGAAAATAAAGATGCATTAGACATTTCAGGGCAGGAGAGACAAGGTTATGCAACCTGGTCAGGTGGAAAGAGACCTAGTAGTCAAGAGTTTAGTGACAAAAACAAAAAACTAAATGACTTTACTAAAATAAAAAGGAGTTTTGCAGAGAGGAATGTACAGAGAGATTTAAAAAGAAAGAACATGGCAGTCAAACCAATAAAAGTTGTATCTTTTCAAGGCTCAAATTGAATGGAAATAAATTTTTCAGCAACATAGAAATTAACTGTTTCAGACTTATTCATAGGACAGTAATCTGACAAAATATAGTGTTATCACTAAAAATTGTAAATACATTTCTTTTTACTATAGTTTATACACTCTACTTCAAAATAACAAATTAAATAAAACAACTTCTTGCATATGATGTTCTCCTTGTATTCCATGCTGCCAGCCTTGGTGGAGATCACACACAGACTGCTTGTCAGGCCTGCTAGTGATGGAGGTTCTGATTACAGGGAATACACATTCCTGAAGAGCAGGGGAGGGGAGCTGTCCAGTGAGGAGAGGGAAGGAGATTTAGTTGGTAGCTCCTTAAAAGCACCAAATTAGGAACACACTGCAACAGTGCAACATGGATAGATAACATTCTTTCCAGGGGGATTGATTGGATCAAGACATTTCTGAGTATGAAGGCTGAGATGAAAATAACTGAAAAGCAGAACTTAATACTGGCTCAAGTGGAAGAAAAAGACAGTGCCATAGATCCAAGTGTCAATAACCCTGAAAATGAGTGTGCATATTTAGTTATTCATATACTTGTGAAATCTTAGGTTCTAGCTTCACAAAAAAATAGAAGGGATGTAGATGTCAAGCTATCATCAAGGCACCTAAACCCTGCCTCAGTACCTGCTATCTAAGTAATGTTATTTAAACAAAAAACACTTACTTTGCAGCTCCTGTCCAGATGCATTGGCACTCCCAATGAGGCCCAGCAAATTAGCACCAGCTCAAAGACTGTGGACCTGTCAGGATCCACAAACATGCTTTTTGGTGCTGGGCTGAAGCACTTCAGCCACTTCAGTCAAATATGCTTCAAAATATGCAAACAGGTCCAGAAACAGCTGTAAAAAAACCTAATTCCACTCAACTCACTCCTGCTGTTGAGCCTTTCATAGTACCATGCCACCTGTGTTGGACTTGGTGAGTAATTCTACCACTATAAGCCCATCAGACTTGTACCACAAAAGTTTCCAGCTGTGTAAAAGCAGGCATTTTCAGCCAACTCTCACACTCACCTTCACCAGCCCTGGCAACAGAACCAACCAGCATTCATTTCACTGAAAACGTCCAGCTATCTCTTCCTTTTGTCCACTTCTGGCCTCTTTCCAGTCTGAATTTGTAGAAAACACATGTTCAAGCCTGTTGCAGTGGGGATCCTGCAACATGCATATACCAAACCAGGAGTCCCGTGGAAAGGAAATGTATATGGACAGACAGATTCTTGCTAGCTGTTTCAGAGATGTTTATTTCTCCAGCCGCATGGCCGGAGCTCTGCAGAGGAACTGTCCCAGTCACGGGACCAAGGGTCCTTCTGCCCGCGCAGGGAACACAAACCAACCAATGGGAACGAGGCTGAGCAGGGGCAGGGAAACCCCGTGTCTGTGCCCTCAGGGCCCCTCTCCCAGGGCTACACGGCAGGGGAGGGACCCCAACAGGTAACTGAGCGGTTTAAATGCATTCATTCAGTGACAGGAATAGTCTACAAAGTTTTGATCAGGAATCAGTTTTCTAAAATCAACTTCATGGACTTTTGAATTTGTTTGTAACCTCCATGTATGTTTTGCCAAGCAGCAGACTTCCGCTGGTGTTCATGTGGGTTTAAGATGAATGTTTAATAGAAGGAGATCGTTTTGAAAAGTGTTTTGTAGTGTTTAAATTAGACAGAACTTAAGTGCTCTGATTGCTTTCTGAAGGTGCTTACCATTTGCTGTCAACTGTGTGAGAAGCTGAGGAAACCTGTGGTTCCTCAACACATACCGTAATGCTTACATGGGTACTTGTAATAAGATGAAATATTAGTGAGCAAGATAATTCTCTGTATTTGCAGCATGTGTGCGTGCATATACTGAAAATATTTTTAAAAAATTTCTTTCTCAGATTGTTTCTGAGCATAGCTTTTCAGTTTGGTTTATCAAGCTGATCAGGGGATAGTTGTAACCTACCAAAGACAACAACACTTATGAACTTAGGAGGGAAGTTCCTTCCCTTCTCAATAAATTAATACAATACTAGTGTTCAGTCTCTGATTAATTCAGGGCATTTTTGGTAATCACAGATCTCTTATTGCAGATAAGAGAATGGCATCTGCCACATAACAGATTTTTGTGGAGTCTTTTTAGTGGCCTTTGTGTGCAGGTCATTGTGGTGTGCTGGTCTCCAGGCAGAAAGATCCAACTTGCTGGTAAATGCTGGAAATGCAGCAAATTGCAACTTTGAGAAACCGAATAGCTTTTATCAGGTACACAATTCTTGGGTTGGCTCTTAGAGTGGAAACAGATGGAGTTGAGTGTTTGATGATAGAAAAGAGGTAGTTATTTCAAAGTTCCTCTGAACCTTGATGAAATGCCAAAATCTGCTGAAACCTTTGAGCTGTGTAGTCGAAAGCTCAGTAGCATTGGCACTGTGGGGAATGCCTCACATCCTGTCCCTGTACTTCTCCTACCTCAACCCATATAGAAAGGAAGACTTCCCCTCTGCCACCAGCCGTACTTTCCCCCCCCCACTTAAATCTGTTCATTTCTGAATTGTTAGATTAATTGAAATGTTTAAATTCCTCTTACTTACTTAGCAACAGCTATTAACTGATAAATGAGCTAGGGAATACGTTGTCATGTTTCTTAGATGCGGATTTTCTGAAGAACTGTACTTAGTAATGAGGGTTTTTTTAAAGATTTAGAGTGGCCTATTTTTCATTGTGGTACAAGAAAGAGTGAAACAAATCTGCGTGTCTGAAAGACAGAAATAGGTAGCATAATAGGGAAATCTACTGCAGTGCTTGAGAGGCTGTATCCCTTTGGATAGCTAGTAACAGTGGATGTTCATCCATTCTTGCAGTCATTTCTCTAGCTGAATGACCTTTCAGAAAGAAAATGGATCATGATCAAAGGTGTTCTTGTTGTTGTGATTGTAGGTGGCCTTATTGGCTCTTTTATTTACTCCAGGCTCTTTGCTGTTCTGTCCATCATGTTTCTGAGATCTAGACCATTTCTGTACTCACAGTACAGAAAATACTCTAGACTTCTGCAGTGCATTTGTGTCATCTACAACAACAGGGTGTTTAATGTTCTGGTAATAGCAGAGAGGCATCTGAGAGTTATCTCTGAGCAGTTTGGCAGAGAGTCTAAGAATGCTTTTGCTGGTGTGTGAAGGTGAATTCCGTTTGGTTTTGTGGAAACTAGCATAACCT
>NW_008237410.1:2465331-2550498 GCF_000691975.1 Corvus brachyrhynchos
CAGATTCTTGCTAGATGTTTCAGAGATGTTTATTCCTCCAGCCGCATGGCCGGAGCTCTGCCCTGGAACTGTTCCAGTCACGGGACCAAGGGTCCTTCTGCCCACGCAGGGAACACAAACCAACCAATGGGAACGAGGCTGAGCAGGGAGAGGGAAGCCCCGTGTCTGTGCCCTCAGGGCCCCTCTCCCAGGGCTACATGGCAGGGGAGGGACCCCAACACAAGCGTATGTGCTCTGTGGTGTAATTTGAATCTATGTATCTTTTCTCCTTTGTGTTTGAAATATTAGTCTATATAGGAGCCTGAAATGTCACATATGTAGTTGTTTGTGTTGAAGCATTAATTACAGCAATTTAAAGCAAGGGATTTTTCATGGCTAAATATTCACAGATTTCTTCTTGTTATCTCAGGTCTCTGAACCCTAAATCATCTTCCTGGCATTTTGCTGGACATGCTCCAATATGCTCATCTCCCTCTTTCACTGGGGAGTCAAGAGCTGGGCACAGCTCTCCAGGTGTGTCTCAGCAGTGCTAAGCAGAGGAGAAGGATCACCTCCCCCAGTCTGCAGGCAATGTTCTCCCTAGTGAAACCAGGGGTGCTTCTCACCTTTTGCTGTGAGGGCATATTACTGGTTCATGTTCAATTTGGCCACCAGGATCCTCAGGTCATTTCCTGTAAGGCTGTTCCCTGGTCAGCTGTCCCACAGCCTGCACTAATATAAAGGGATTTTCCACCTCAGGTGTAGAATTTAGCAATTCTCTTCACTGAACTTCGTGAGATTTCTGTTTACTTATTTCTCCAACCATGCTGAGTGAATCATCTGAATGGCAACACAACACTGACACATCACCCACTCCTCCCAGTTTTACATTATGTCAAGCTTGGTGAGCGTGCTCTCTCATGTCATCTAGCTCATCAATGAAGATATTAAACAGTAGAGGGCCCAGTGCTGACACCTTGGGTACAGACTTACAAACTGGCTTGCAGTGGTAGTGGGCTACTGCTGGTAACTAGTAAGTTCAAGCAGTTGAACTTCATGCTACTGTCACAACCAGTTCAATCCAGTTTTCAGTTAATCTCCCTATCTGGTCACATATCCAGCTGTTTCTCTATGAGGCTTTTATGGGATACTGCAACAAAAACCTTCTAAAATTGATATAAATAACATCAAGTATTCATCCATCATTCACCACACCAGTTATCTCATCATAGATAACAATCCCATTCATCAAACATAATTTCATCTTCATAAATCCATGCTGACTCCTCCCAATCACCTCCTTATCCTTCATATATTTGGAAAAGTTTCCCAGGATTGTTTTCTCCATCACTTTTGAAGAGATTAAGGTGAGAGTGACAAGCTATAACTTGAGAGTTACAGCTCGCCAGAACCTTGGTTTTTGACCTTCTTGAAACTAAAAGTGGCATTTTTTTTCTTCTCAGGAACCTCCCCAGAGCTCCATGACCTGTTAGAGTTAACCAAGAGTGTCTTTGCGATAACATCAACCCCCTGCTTAGCCTTATGCATCCTAATGTCAGTTATTCCTTGTTTTGTAGGTGTGAGGTCAAGCAGAACATCTGCCTTCTTCAGCTCCTTGTGCTGGTATCAATGTACTCCAGAAATGTCCTGATCGCTATTGTCCTGCTCTTTTGTCCCTTCAGAGATATCAGGGTTGTAAAAGACTCCCCTAATAACCAGCAACAGTGACTAAAAGGCTTCTTTGAGTTAACTAGACTTCATCAACTTCATTTTATTGGCCAGGCAATCTGTAAGAGACATCCATACAACACCATACATGTTGGTCTGCCTGATAATCCCAATCCATTAACTCTCAAATGATTCATCATATATTCCCAGGCAGAGCTCCAAGCATTCCAGCTGCATTTGCATATAAAATTAAAACACTCATTAGTTGCCTAATTTCATATCCATCTGATCAAATCTGTTCTGCATTTCTTCTCTATTTTTCTCTTCTCCCCTGCTCTATGGATACTTTGATAGAAATCATATCAAAGTGAATATACGTTCACATGCAACAGAAAACCGTGTTTTCTTTTTCTATTTCTGTCCCTCTAATGCTCTATATTGAAAGTACAGAAGAGAGATGGAATGAGAGAGTTGTGTGGTTTCTCTTATGGCAAAAAGAAATTATGAAGGAATAAATTCACACTGCGAGTTTACCTCCTAGAGTGTCTGACTGTATAAAGCATTCTAGCAAAGACAGATAACTCACACAAATTTACTCCATTTTAGCTGCATGAACACCTACAGCTACAAAAATTTCCTATTGTGCTTTTGAAAACCTACTAAACTTTTTCTCCCTCACAAAGTTTAGAGGGAAAAATGTAAATTCTGGTTGAAATTTAACAGATTAAAGCTCCAGATATATCTGCATTATACAAAGCATGAAAGACATCTTCGATTAATGGTTTGCTGTATCTTAGGTAGCATTACAAATCTTGAGTGAGTAACAAGGACATTAATGTGTGGGATGAGTGTGTGGAGAATAGGATGCATACTTGGGTAACACTGCAGAATTTCTGTGGGCCATGGAGCAGAAATCTAATGATCTTCCTTTCATCAGGCATACTTTGTAAACGAATTAGTCACAGAAATACATGCAATATTTCAAAATAATTTACCTCTACTGCAGGACCCTTAATACACTGATGGCATTGCTTTGTCTCATGATGGCTTTAAAAGTACCCTTTATCTTTTTAAAGTTTTAATGTCTTATGCCTTCTTCTTAGAATGTGATGCTTTAGTTATTGGGTAAATCCACTATGGTCTCACAACACAGTTGCCAGCATTACAAAGGATATGCACAATGGCACAACTCGAGCCACAGAAAAACACCTATATAAAGATTGTTTAACCTAAATTATTTCAGTGTTCATATTTCTTTAATTGCTTTACACTTGGGGCATTATAGCTTTTGTTTTCAACTGCATCTTGAATTAGAATTAGATTTGAGGAACAGAGGCAAAGAAGCTTCATATTTAAATTAAACCATGGAAGAGTAATTGTTGAAACAATCAGCCACATAAAGAAAATACACAAAACAGGAACGAGAATTGACTGTGCAGAAATCAAAATGCAAGACAAAAGATGATTTCAAGGGACCTCAGAAAATTAAATAAAAGATAATACAAGCCTTAAAAGATATTCACAAGGAACTTAGTATCACATTGTGCATATGATATAGGAATAGTCAGTAGGTGCCACTTCACACAGAGTGTGAAAAACAGTTCTCAAATATACTGGGTAAATAAACATTCAGCCACAGAGTTTGGATCAAAGCCAGAAAACAGCATGAAACCTAGACTGGGGGTTCAAAAAATGAGTCTCTGATTTGGGCTCTCTATGGATATTTAAGTCTAAATATATGTTAACTTACTGGATATACAGAATCAGAAATCAATTTTTGACAGACTAGTCCAGGCATTTACACATCCTTTGACACACCCCACATCAGCATTTCCTAGAACCCTGGAATCTGGAGTTCACATGGCCGAATAAGATTTTATTTAAGAAATAAAATTGGGTCTTCAGTGATAATTCCCATGTTACATATTATCGCTAGGGAGTTCAAGCCAGCATGCACAGTTCCAACCCTTAAGTTCTCTGAATTCCAGATTTCTGCAGGAATTCTTCTGCTTCGCTTATATGATTATGATGAAGACTATCTCTTATGTAATGCAGTGCTTTATTTTTTTCTCAGAATTGTTGGATAGCAAGTCTAGAAATTTCACATTAGAGACAAAGAAATATCTAGCCTATTAAAACTTCGTTCATACTACCATATATGTTTATTTTTGGAGTTATGGTTGTAAAATGCCCTCTTTCTTTCATGAACTGTTTTCTGTCTTAAGTGATCCCCTCTCACAGAGGCAATCTGCCTTTCACCTTGCTTTCTTTGAGTGACTTATATGAAACTTTTCCCTCAAAAGTAAACCTGATCCCTTGAAAGGTGAACTACCAGTTACTTTACACTCAAACCAAAATTGTGTTTGCAGATGGCTGGGCAACAAACCTTGCGAAGAGGAAACAAAAGGGTCTTCAGCTATCTCCATTTTTTGAATAAAGCCCACTTTGTTTTGCTGCATTATACATTCTGGCTGTAATTACTCTGTAGAATTCTTTTCCAGTCTGTCTCATAACATAGTCATACCACGCTAGTATGCTCTTTAAATTCGCCACAAAGCAAGAGTCGCCTTCTTGAAAGAATCCAAGAAAAAAGTGACCATAAAAAATCATTATGGTTTTGTTTGGTTGGGGTTTTTTTGTATCACAGAGGTAATGCTGAGACTTTTTTTTTCCTTTATTCTATCAAGCTTTTTGTAGTATTGAAATCAACTGTACCATTTCTCCGGTGGAGTTTTACTGTCGGTTGGACAGGCCTCTCTGTTCCCTGAAGCTCATGTAATTCAGACTATAGTACCTCAAAATTTGCACATGCAGTCCAAAGTACTGCACCAAAACTATACTACGCATTAGAAAAGTTTATTGACACTGGTAAAAAACTCTGTTTGGTATTCCATTTAAGTACAGCTGATTTAGCTTTCACATTGCAAATAAAATGCACTTAAAATACAGTCAAGTTATCCAAAAACAAGCAATCAGCTAAAGCATTGGACTCATCTCATGCATTCAGAGAAATATACCAAATCTGTTAACGACGCAATTTACCTTTGCATATCTGTTTGAGACTTGGCAGAAAACATTCCGGCAATACTAAGCTCAAAGTACTCTAGGAAGAGAGGTAACATCCATCATCAAATCTGGGAAAAATGGGAAATGGGAATGTTTTTTCACTCCTGGAATCTTAACTTGATGACAATTAAATTAGCCACAAAGGTTCCAGTGACCCTCTCTGGAACAATTAACACTGTTCTGCTAAGTCCAATACTTGATTCACTGGCACTTTTCCAAAGTCAAAATAAGGCAAATTAATTCCCCCAGTTAAATTCAACAGACACTTGAAAACTAATGACCATAAAGTTCTGAAGTAAAAATAATGCTATTGTGTCCTCAGTGATAACACTTTGTTCTGAGAAAGTGATTGGATCACTCATTGTGATAGATTTGTTTTCTCAGAGGACACAACTGAACAAAAGTTTTAATTTACTCAATCCCTAAATCAGATCTTTCCGTGCATTACATTTTTGGCATGACAAGCAATTCCGCTTTTTAAAAAATATAACTACAATATCAATGAGAAAATTTCAATGAGTTGATAGTTCAGCAATCTTAGAAGACTATTTGTGTGTGTGTCTCCTACTACATGTCAGACTGTAGTATGGAAGACTCCATTTCTGAAATGCCTGAAGATAGGATTATAATTACATGCTTTAATATTCAAATAAAAATAAGCAAGTTTTATTGTTTTGATCACACTCAAGGTATTTATCATTTATGTATGAAATTAGTGGGCTGTATTGTAAAGACAGATTACATTTTTTTTAATATTAAAAATTATATCCAGAGTATGTTTTCTCTTATGCTCCCCTCCACTTAACACTGTACTAATCCTCTTTCCAACATAAGGAAATAATCCAAGTCACTGGGGGTATGAACCTATAACACTGAGATATTTCAATTTCTATTGATTTAGGGCTGCATAAACAAACTGATTCAAATAAATGAGTCTTTTAATTGCCTGAAACGGACTTACAAGCAGAGCCTTATGTGAGAGCTGAGTTTACTCAGCACCTCACAGAGTTTCACCAAAAAAAAATGGAATTATTACTGAAAAATCAAAATGCTTTCATTGGGAATGATTTATGTAATATCTTTGCAAGAAAAAAGTCACATTATGTGTGTCTGAAATGATTACTTGCTCTTTGGACTGAAAAATTTATGACATTTTCTCAAATGGCATCTAAGGTACTTTTCTCATAGACATTTAAGAATACTTGTAGGACTAAAGTTTTTAGACTTTGCTATTGTCTGCCAGAAAAAAACTGTATGAGACAGGAATAGGGATAGCAGATATATCCTTTGGACTACTCAGAATTGGTGCATTTTCCTTTCAATCTATATTTGTATGTATCTTCATGTTTTATCAATTTATTTAATTTTTTTTTAATTAATTTTTTGGGACTATATATCACGCATGGTTTTGAAACATATTTTCCATTATTTTTAGTTGTCGGTTTGCATTATCAATTCATACAAACAATATCTATTCATACAACCAACATGATGGTGGAACTAAAAAAAGCACAGATTTGCTACAAAAACAATATCAAATATGAATACATAACCATCAGAAGATCAGAAAATTCTGCACTGAATTATAGTTCTTCAAAAACAGTCAATGCAGTAATGTTTCCATTCCTATACATTCTAAAGTAAACATTATGAGACATCAGATATTCATCTTCCCTGGTGATTTCAAGTGTTTTCCTGGGTACTTTCAATTCTTTTTAATATCATACCTAAAATATTTTACAAGGCTTTTTTTGTAATCTGTCATTTCAACACAGCTCCTTTAAATTTAGCAGAGAGTTTTGACTCTAAAATATTTGTCTTAAAAGTAACCTTCTGTGTCATTTATCATCCTGTCTGACAAGTAGTGCTGTTTTCCAGCTTCCCATACTTTGGCAAAATAACTCAGAGAATCATAAAAACATAGAATTTTTTAGATCTGGAAAGACCTCTAGGATGATCAAGTCAAATTGTAAACTTATCCCTTCTAAGTCGACCACTAAACCATGTCCTAAGTGCCACATATACTCGTCCTGTAAATCCCTCCAGGCACTTGGCCGTGTTGAGCCCCAGACAGCTGGCTTCAGCCCATGGATCCAGCCTGTCCTGATCCCTCTGTAGTGCCTATCAACCATCAAGAAGGTCAACACTCATGCCCAGCTTGGTGTTGTCTGCAATTCATTACCATTCCTATGGAATCTCATTAAAATACTAGAAATTTGCTTTGCTATCTGAATGTGTTTAGTGCTATTTTGAGTTTTTATACCTCACATACCATTTGGGATTTTTTAAATGGAATTTTTTTGTTGTTGTCATTTTTTGTCTGTTGAACTGAAGAATTCCTATTCTGTAACATGGCTTACTTTAAAGTCACTCTCCACTCACCACCCCTTGACCAAGCTTGACCAAGAGTAGTTGACAAAGATAAGTGATCAGGTCGCTCTCATAAATACACAGACTTCTTCCTGACTCCCACAATATGGAGGGAGGGAAAGAACAAATGGAAGGAAGAGAAGAAAGGAAAGAAGCAGGCAACTCAAAGAAACTAGCAAATGTCAGGGTTATCTCAGAGCAGTGATATAAACCCTCAGCTTTCCTAATTCCTACTCCAAATATGGTCTTATTCAGTCTAAATTTGTAATGTAAATATGGTAAAATCTCAAATTGATAGGGAATTCGTGGTCATATTTTCTGAAATAAATCACTGCCCTTTGGATGAGATCAAGAAGCCCAGCGTTTTTCACAATCTGTTCCTAGTTACAAGCACAGAGCTCAACAACACTGACCACGAAAGACTGAGCTCAGAAGTATTAAGAGATTCATAGGAAATTATGTTAACCCTGACATCATGAGCCTACAAACAACCTTTGAATAAAAGATGAGGGGATTATTTTGAAGAATTAACAACCAAGTTTATTTCTGATGTGGTTGCTGAGGAAAGAGCTTGACTTTCCTTGCAAATGTGTTAAATATGTTGATATATTGTGAATTTTTTGTTGATTTGATTTTTATTTTACCAAGGCTGATATGATTTTAGAAATTCTGGCAAATTGCCATCAACATCCAGAAACACCAAGATGATTTAGAGAAACATAGCTGAAAAAAACCCAAAGGGACGATGGCCTTAGCTATAGTTTCCCACTGAAGTAATCATGTTTCCTCACAATAACACATATCTTCACTGCACCACAATCTCACTATCCTCTGTACAGCTGCATTAATTTTGAAGCTTAAAGGCCCAAGTTTCATTTTTCATGTAACACAGGGCAGAAAGGCTAAGCGAGCTGGTGCATTACCATAGCCCAATGAATCCTTGTGCAGAGGTAGGAGCTCAGGGTTCCTAAGTGACATCCCCAGGACACTGGACATCCATGTTTTTGCTATTTATTTGTGTTGTCATGACTATGTTGCTTTCATTTCTGGAGCTTACATGATCACTGCAAGTTTGGGGTTCTTCATACTGAATTGTAGCATTAATGGTATATAGTTTGAACTGCTCTGGAAAGAAATATTTATGCATATTTCAGAATATTGCGATAATAGCCTAACTAAACTACCCATTTAAACACATATGAAGCATCTATACTTTAGGTATTTGCATAGTAGATATCAATCCACATTCAGTGTAAAATCTAGTCACATCTAATTTCTTTCATAAATGTGCACACCCTTTAACATTTTCATTTGAACTGCTATTGGCAAGGTGACCTCGGTCTGTTATGTAATACAGCAATGTGGCACTGCATCAGCTTACAGAATTTTGTCTTGTCTGAAATCTGGCAACCCCTTTCCTCCATCCCAAGCCATTAAGCTTTCTTTTCCTCTTCTTTATTTCTATGTCTCATCACAATAATACGTGGGGAAATGGAATGAATGCACAACTGAAGGTAATGAGCTGGGATTGTTGCTTCTTTAATCTGAGCTCTGACGTTAAAAATCACTGTTGCAAATTCTATCGGTTTTCACAATTAACCTTCAGAAACTACAGTGTCTATTGTGTTACTTGGCCATTAAGAGGCAATTTCAGTATTAAACACAGGTGCAATAAATGCTAAAGGAACTAAATGACCTTGATGTAGTTAAAGCAAAACATGCAGAGAAATAAAGAAACAAAGGAATATTGAAATGTATTTCCTCATGTAGTTTTAAAGAGTCTTGACTGTTTATAATAAATAGGTAGTCATACACCTGTTGGAAATGAGCTGGAAAAAGAATTCAATGTGAATTTAATACAGGAGTTTAGTGGAGGATTTATCAGAGACTGTAATCAGGAAAGGAAGCATGTTTTTGCCTTCCAAGTACAGAAGTGTTTGCCTAATTATGTAAAGCTGATTCTCCTAAATAGACTGATTCAGAATACTTCTGTGGAGGCATTCAAGCAATTCAATATGAAAACTGATGTAATTATTTAAATTTGCCTGCATACTAGTATTTTTATAGAAGAAGGTAGATTATTTCAACATCACTGCAAATAGTGATACAGCTTTATTATTATTATCATTATTATTATTATTATTATTATTATTATTATTATTTTAAGGGGGAAATGTTGTGTCAAAATACGTCAAATAAAGCAACAATGCCTTTTCACTAAAACTTTAAACATGGAATTTGGAGATGAATACTTCTAAGTAATCTGTAGAAATAGGAGAGCCATGAAAAGTTTTAATAAATTCTTTCAATAGACACCTAATAGATTGTATTATGTTTTTCTTATGTATGTGGGTGTCCTATATTTTTATATACCTCATTTTAAAAATCAAATATTTAAAGTTTATGTCAAATATTATTGAATTGTTAAATAAAATACTAATACCCTAGTTAATGTCTAACTAATATCGCATCTGTATTTGATATCCAACAGCTATTAATTTCATGGACGTATATATTATCTAAATTCCCTAAGCTGACATCTCTGCTCTAGAAATCAAGAATGTCAAGCCTATAATACATCTTTCAAAAGGTGCAGCAACCCATCACTGCAGTAGGCAGCTTGCCATAAATATTAGCAAAAGCTGGAGTGAAATTCCAGTAAATGAAGATTAAAGGAAACCACTTTGAAATTGGCTGAGCTGAGCAAAGTAAGGAATTCATGTACCTCCTAATGTTGTAAATCAACTTAAGATGTACAGTTCCTAGCTATTTAATTAACAGCTTCATATTCTGCTTGCAAAAGAAGGGTCACAAGGACAAGATATAGAATGTACAGTAATTTCACCAAGGTCTGCATTACTTCTAGGCCAAAATGCTGTTTTTTAAAATAAATGTAACTTCTGAGTTATAATCAGAAAGACTTTTCTTTTAGCTTCTTTTTTTTTGTTTACTATTTATTTAATTTCCTTTACCTCTTTATCTGTATGTTCATGTCCACTTCTCATATTCCTTCATAGTCTTAGTCCTGTGGTAGCTGATTAGGTCAGCAATTCTCCAGCTGGATGTACAAAGTGCAGTGAGGCCTGACAGCATTCAAAATGATAGTTTTTTAAGCTAAAGGCCATCAGTTCTGTAGTTAAATGAGTATTTGCAATTGCAGCACATAAATGTAGATATTTATTCATTAGAGCTTTATGTACAAATAAGGATATGTTTCCACAGTATCAAATGTGCAATAAATCTTCATGGAAATATCAGAGGCTATTCTGAACCCCAGAAATTAAGCTGTAGTCCTTCATTCTGCGTAGAAAACAGAACTCAGAATGAAAAGTTCAGATTGTACGTAAAGCAAACCCTTTCCAGTGTATGACTTGGGAGAACTTCAACAAGGAATGCTGAGATTGCATAAAAAAAAAGGCTGACAAGAAAAACAAAAATGGGGAATAATAATAGGAAATAGTGCAGTGTTCTCACTCATAGATGGTATTTTGGGGAAATAGGGATTTGTAGATATGAATCCCTCCACCCATCTGAAAGAATTGTCTCTGCCCAAGTCTTCTAATAATAAAAATATAAAAGGAAGCATATTTTCTTCCACATATTTTCTGGGGAAAAAAAAAGTACAGAAAGAACCCCAAAAATGATCTTGTCCTATTTAGAAATGAAGTGGTGCTCTCCTGAAGTTTAAAATGAAGGACTACTTTATTGCTCTTACTGTTTTAGTGGGATCCTAATCTGAATCAAGAAGCTAGATATTAATTTAAGACAAATAAATCATACTGCATATTTGACAGAAGTTGGTTTTCCAGGAAATCCATTCTTATTATTCCTTTAGCATGCTATTATTGTTGACTGCCACATGCAGATGATGATAAAGGAAACTAAATTTTCTATAATTCAATATACTGAATTTTTATCTAAAATGGAAGTACTCTGGACTTTAACTGTTTCATGAAGGTTTTTCTACATAGTTAAAATGGATGCAAAGCTTATAGAAATAGATATAAAAATATGGCTTGCTACTAAGAAGCCATGAGAAGCACACCATCAAGCACCCATAAACTAATATACTGCCCAAATCAATGCATGAGGCTGAATACAACTGAATTAATCAATTGCTCCTACAAAATAAGATTTCTGCTTTAGACATAGTCATGTTTCTTTTTATTATTATTTCCTATTTTCTTTCAGTATTCTATAAAACATGCTTCTTGGCAGTACTGTTAGCAAAATTTTAAATTCAAACACATTTTGAGGAATATTCACAGAAATCTAACTTTAACTGGCAAGTCTGAAAATTAATTTTGCTGATTTTTATGGTCATTCAATTACCTAACATAAAGGAGATGCAAATGATCCATGCAGACCATTGAGCATAATCAAGACTGCTTACTTTTAAATAGTGATTTATAGCAAATTTCTTAGGATCACTCTACAGCTTTAGAATTATTTATAGAACCCTTCCTTACAAAAAATTTTTTTCTCAGTATTTCAAGAATATGTATGTAAAAAAATCTATGGAGAATTCTATGAGAAAATTATTAAAAGCGTAAAAGAAATAATTTTCTGTTATTTCAAAAAATAATTTCTGTATCAGATTCCTAGTCTTTAAACCAAAGTTAGACATGAATTGGCTTTCTGATTTTTATTGCTACTACAGTTGGCAGCTAAGGCAACTTGCTTAAGAACAAACCAAACATCAGTAAGGCATTGGTGATGAAAACAAGGAAATTCTGAATGTTCTCAAAAGCTTGGGCAAAATGAGATCAAAGTATCCTAAAGTCTTCTTCACACTGTCTGCTCCTGGGTTTGGTATTTGTTCACACTATGCTTGTGACAGTCAGAGTTCACAGTAAAGTTCAGTGTAGCTGGAAATAATCACCTGAAAAGAAAGCTGTCACAGGAAGAATATCTAGATACTTGCCTGCTGGCTTGCTTTCTAAATCAGTAGCAAATTATCTAATAGGATTTGACTTCAGCCCATAGTGAAAATAAGTCTGTACTTTTAGACCACCCATGACAGATATGAGGCAATATCGGTGTCCCATTACTTCTAGCCATGTATTGAAAGAAATACCCATTTCAGCAGGGGATATGAATAGATCAACGCCAATCACTTTTTCATGCTCTGACTCATGGAACATGTTGAAAGAATATAGGCCTCTTCTTCCCTGTAGAATATGTATGTATGGACATCTCTTCCCACCCTTCAGAAAGTCATTCTCTTAAACAGTATGTTAGTATATGACTAATACTTTTGGCTAGAAAGCCAAAAGACTTCAGTTCACTGACTTTTTTTTCTTTTATTAAAAAATAGACTAAGCTGCAGGAATTGGAAGACAAAGAATAAAGAATTATCTGTAGGAACTGTGCCAGAAATCTTGTGTGTTTATCACTATATTTTATCATCTGTATTGGTGCATATATTTTCTAAACTGTCCCTAAGATTTACACAAGTTCTGAAGTAAAAAAGTCAGCAATAAATGTAAAAAAGTTGCTACCCATCCCCCCAATTACATCCCAGTGTAGCTATAATAAAAATCCATATGACAACCACTAAGTATATTTCTAAGTGTTACTGGAAATTAGCTCCCAATTAGTGACAACAGTAATTAAAGAAAACCAGAATTTTAAGGACTCCATCAGAAAGTCCAGCAGAGATTTTTCTGATATAGAAAAGATCTTAGCTTGTAGTTTCACAATTCAGGGCATTTATATTGAATGTGTAAGACCACCATTCATGTCATATTATGTCATTCATGTCAATATTATTCAAGGTAACAATTATGTACCACATTTCCGTGGGTTTATGGGCATGGACTTGAGTTTACCACAACCTATTAGTTTCCTAACAATCAGATCATTGATGTGCTAAGAATGATCAGTCTTCCTATGTATGTTTATCTGTACTGTTTTGTACATATTTATTTGTCCTTTATTTGTCTGTGGGTATATGTTAACAAAAAACAAACTAAAAATCACTCAAATAAACAGGTTAAAGAAATTCCCAGTCTTCAGAATAATATTTCTCAATCATGAATTAGCCCTGTGGTTTTGACAAACGGTAAGGAAACTATCTTTTCTTTTATTGATATTTTTTTCTATTCTAAGTTGATGTGAACTGTTTTATCTGGGTGTTTGTTGCTTGTGACCACTGAGCAAGTTCCCCAAGAACTTATTGATATTGACGTCATTGCAAGATGTGTTTCCATTGCAATTTCAAACATGATATGGCATCCTATTACAGCTGGAGGTGGGGTCAGTGGCTCTGACCCAGGAAGAGGTGACTGGTCCAGAGAGATGGTCCCGAAAGGAATCGCCTTCCCAAGGCCCGGTGTCTTCCCTCAGCTGCCAGCTAGGAGGGCCCGTGCAGAAGCTGTCAGCTATTTAGTGATCATCAGCTCGTGATTCCAGCTCAGCTCTGCAGGGCAGCCTCCAGGCCAGACCAGACCAGAGAGAGAGATGAGAGGCTCGTGTGGCTGGTTCCGCACGGAAGATAGCTTTATTGGTCCTTACTCCAGCGAAGGGGAAAGCCAGGGACAAGAGCGCTCTCTGTCACAGGGGCAGAGGCCTTAGCTTTTATAGGGATACAGGGGATGGGTAAAGACCAATGGGTTACAGAGGATCTGGGATGGGTGAGGACCAATGGGTTACGAAGGATCTGCACAGTGTCTCCTAAAGGATTGTGGGTCTGTCTTTTCTTGCCGTGACCAACGTGTTTGCCTTTCCAGGGAGTCCTGCTGGGCGATTACGAAATCTCTTATCTCAGCAGATATCCCTCCAGGTCAGGGGCTGGGCATACCCCACAGCATCCAACATCCTCATGACCAGTATCACTTTCAGTATGCACTCTATTAAGCATGTTCTTCAATGATCTTCATTTTGTTATTTCTAATTTGAAACCTTCAAATAGATTACCTTCTAGATCCATACACAGCACACAATACATGATGTTACAAATTTCCTGCATGATGGTTACAACACGTTAACCCCATCTAGGCATTATAGCAGACTGAATATTTAACTGGGAAGTTACTCTGCATGCTGGAATGCACATGCTGACTTACTTCAAAAAGAGTAACTTCCCCACAAACATAAGTCATGAGGTGTTTAAATGACAGAATTTGTCTTCTGAGTCAGAAATTATTGGGGTACTGTGGACATTTTAAAACTCAGTTTCTGAGTGCAAAGATAGAGAAACTCAAGTATGACACCGCAATGTTTTATGGTATTTATATTTTTGTTGGTTGTGTAACCTTGACTTCACTGACCCTAATGAATTAAATTTCCCCAAAAAGGATCATAATGGCTATCCAAGTAGGATAAAAGACCACAAGTGATGAAATGCAGAGTTCATCAAAACTAGCAAGTAAATTCTGTGTGATATGTACTTCTATTTGCATTGCATAAGTATGCATTGCATACTACCATAAGTAGTAAGTACATTATTCTTATGTAAAAATTTCAGTAACTGAAAGAAATAAGTAATATAAGTTTGATTGCTTTTGAACATATTTTTTATACTCTTGTTTCAGATTGCCAAGCTGGTTTCTTTCCTCAAGCTCTTCTCTTTAGTTTTCTCAGAAAAAATATTTATGCCAATACCCAGAAATTACTCCAATGAAAAAATCTGATTTCTCACTCCATCAAACTTTATTGAAGAAAGTTCCTCCTCACAAAGAAAATGGAGAAGTAGATATGAATTGCATTTAAACAGATAATCCTGAGGTGCCTTTTAATTTAAAGTGCTGGCATATCTTTTCCCAAGATATTTGTGCTTCATTGTCTGTCATGTTTTAGACTTGGAATACCATCTGACATTGGTCATCATCCAAACTGAACTCTGAGTATCATATAAATCATATAAAGGAAAGTAAAGGAAGAAAATTGGCTAATGCCAGAAGATACTTTTTGTTTCAACACATTTTTATTTTCAGATCTCTCTATTTTTCATTAAGATCCCTCCAGATTTATGTGTCTGTGTGTATGTTTCTTGAGCTTAAGTAGACTTTGCTGAACAGACTCCTGTGAATCTTTTCCAACTCAAAAACATTTTATTTCTGGAACACATGACAACTAACATACATGGTACTGAATGATTGAAAAACTTCAAATTCACATGCAGGTGCTCTAGACTAACAATGCACTTTGACTTTTAAGGGCAGGTATTTCAGAAGAGTAAAATACAATCTGTCATAGCTTACAGAGTTTGATAAAGTGTAGGAATTTTTGTTATACTGTTCTTTCATTACCTATCTCATAACAGGTCCTGTGAAAACACAGTATAAAAGGCACAGAAAAATATCAAAAGCAATGAGCATAAATGGAATGGTTTCTTCAGGACAAGTGACCCTTGGGAAATAGTAGAGAAAAGAAACAAGTTTTCAGTCTAATACCTGTTACAGTTTTGTGTATGAGCACTGAGAGCTGGGAGACTACCTGATGAACCTTCTGAATAGACCTTCTTTCCAACTTTCTTTAGATTATTCATCATCTTTTCACCCATAATTCAAAGGTATGTGTTATCTGAAACAAACTGAGTATGCTAACATTGGAAAAAATACACCAAGAGTGTGAGGACTACAGCAGGGATGGGGATTGAAGTTGTTAAGACAAGACCTCTCATGTAGGTCCTGGTGAAGAATTAATCTATTACAGGTCTTCTCAAAAAAGTTTGAATATGCAGGCAATCTACATGCAAAGGCAGCTGGTCAAAAGTTCTATTACCTTTAGTGGAAGTTTCTTCAAACTCTTCAGAAGGATTTCTGTGGCTGCTCCTGTGCCAGCCAGGTAGATCTCCCCAATCCTCAGTCCAAGTGTCATGTAGTTGTAAAGAAGACTGAATTTTATTTTCCTCCAGACTGTGTGTTTGCATCCAAACTGTCTAGTGGTGAGTTACACCTGTGACATGCTCTCCTCAAGTTGTGCCTCCTTGTGGTCTGGCACTGGCTGTCACTAGTGGAGATTACAGTGTGATACCAGTTTAGCAGCTCATGAGCCACAGCCCCGACCTGCTCTCTTAAACAGTATAGATTCAGCCTCTTTGCCAGCTGTTTTTTTGCAAAAACACTCTGTTGAAAAAATGCATTTCTCCTCTTTGTTTAATATGTTCAGGAGTGATCCTCTTATTCCCATCCTTAGCTAAAGCAATCTTGTAATTTAGTCACTATTGGAAAAATATATTCTCCAAGTAGGAAGGCTGGGCCATTATCTCTTAATGAACACTTACCTTTTTACTTAGAGGCACCAGTGGGTTACCTTCCTTCCATTTCCTCAACAGCTCTGCTATTGTATCTAACTGACAAAACATCAAGGACCCATTTCAGTGGTCCAATGTGTCCATGCCATGTTTGTGCCCTTAATTCATAACTGACTTACCAACCCTTCACCACTCTCGCCATTGTTTCTAACACTGGAGACAAGGCACTTTAATTATAATTAACACACCATTTATGAAATGTCCTCCCTTTTCAACACTCAAGAGTGCTCAAATAACAAAAACCATTAATTATTTAACATTTGAGTATCAAGTATCAGGTATGATTAGTCCCTTGAAATCTGGAAATAAAAATGGAACCACAACAGGTAGATCAAACTTAAGCCAAAATCTCCAGTGTGGGTTGTCCCAAAGAAATAATGCATGGAGGACTGACCTGATTCTTTTCCTTGCCCTTCATGGCTTTCCCTTTCTGGGGGAAGGAAGGGAAACTTTGTTAACACATTTTTTATTTAGTGAGTTGTATATTTTCAGTGAAGACATTTGTCAAAATAGTTGCCTAAGTGGAAGATTCCAGATCATTAAGTATTTAGAAAACCTGTGTTATACCATATGCTTCAAATTAAGATATGGTTCTCACCAGTATACATCTTTTACCAGATTAGTGGAGATAATTGTTTCTCATTGAAAGGAAATCCAGAATAGCAGTGGTCAGGCTATAAACATTTTCTGACATTGTGATTTATCTAGAGCCTCTTCATTTTATGTGAAAAAAATCAGTGAACTTCAAATCAGATGCTAATACTGCTGCAGTGAAACTGACAGAACTGCAATGTTAGTAACTGCAGTTTACCATATAATTTTCACTCCCATAAAAAAAAATGAGGAGAGTTTGAAGAGAGTAGGTCTGCTAGTCTTTAAAACAAAGCTCAATCATAAACATGTTAAAAGTGCATAACTTTCAACTTGAGCAAACAACAGAATTCACTTTGACTGCAATTTCCAAAACATATTGATTAAAAAACTGCTATGATTGGGATATATTTTGGGAATGGAATGGCCTCAAAGGTGAGACAGCAGCAATACTGGTTTCTTTTCCTTATAGACAAAAACCCCATAACACTCAGCTGTTAGTTCAGCAGATATTATCTAAAATGTAATAATTTTCATCTGATGCAATTTTATCTTTTACTTCAGGGTTTCAGAGAATGGAGCTATAAATTCCAGAAGTTAGTGTAAAGTTAAAGTTCTCTAAATAAAAAATGAAATTGAGTCAAATGATATTATGAAGTCTAAGATTCATTTTAGATTCCTTATATCTAGTGTTAACAAATTCACAGTCACTGTTGTTTTGCAAAAGATGAGAGAGATTAACAATAGATTTGCACACAAATTTGGAAGCACAAATATCTTCACAAAATCACAGGATGTCTGAGCTTGAAAGAGATCACTGAAGACTGTCTGGTCCAAGCTCCTTGGTCAAGCAGGGCCACATAGCTGGTTGTCCAGGACTGTATTCCAACAGCTTTTAAATTTTTCCAAGAGTGGAAACTGTACAACTCGTCCTGGGCAACCTGTGCCAGTATGCGGTCCTCCTCAGAGTGAAAAAGTGTTTCCTTATGTTCAAAGGGAACCTGTTATGTTTCATTTTATTCCCATTGCCCTATTTTTGGATTAGAGAAATTACTTTTGAAGGAATATGATGCATATCAGATAGATCATGCCAAAAAAGGCAGAAGGACCTTAAATAGATTAGATGACCTCTGTTCTGCAGAAAGATTACCATAGAAAAAGGCCACTGACCTCTACTAGCAACATTATATTCTCCACCTTGTTTAAAATACTTTTCCCTTAGTCATAGAGGTTAGTATTATTCTGTCTCTGGATTACAAAAAAAACCTACCAATTTTGTGAAAATATGTGTTAAATAATTCAATAATAACCTTTCCTCTGACCCTTAAATACAATTATCAATAAACATGGATATTCATTTTTGTACAAAGACAGTTGTGATTTCTTACTTCAAAACATAGATCACTGTGACAGTCCCTCTGACAACCACCAAGCTTTGAAAACAGTGGGCTCCAAGGTCTGTTGCACATCATACCTTCTAATTACAGAGTAGCTAACATTTCAGGCCTTAATTTCCAAAGGAGGTCAGTATAGTCAGCTCTTCTGCTTTATGCTTTTTTTCTCAGACATCTGTTTTCTAGCAGAGGTCAGCTTCATTTAGAATGTAGGTAAAGAAATGGTTTTATTTCACAAACATGCTCTTCCACCTTTTCTTTT
Organism: Corvus brachyrhynchos; assembly: GCF_000691975.1. Classification (NCBI taxonomy): domain Eukaryota; kingdom Metazoa; phylum Chordata; class Aves; order Passeriformes; family Corvidae; genus Corvus; species Corvus brachyrhynchos. Next base: position 2,483,921 of record NW_008237410.1, read on the forward strand.
CTTTTCTTAGTTTTCCTTTACAGAAAGGATGGGAAAGTACTACTCTTAAAAAAAAAAAAAAAAAAAAAAAAAAAAAAAAAAAAAAAAAAAAAACCCAACTAATTTCAACTTCTAAAATATTTGACTCTAGTGAAAATTTTTAAAATATTAAATTCATATGCATGAAAACTAGTGCAGCAGTGGTGAGACAAATTGATGCAAATAGAAAATCCTTCTTTGTATATTCCCCCCACTGATTATGGAAAATGCCAAAACTTTCAAAAATATAATGTCACAGTACTGAACAATTTGACTAATGTTATTGATCATTCCTGGAGTCTCTAAAATAACATTAAAGTAAGTACATTGTATTATTCTAAGGCTCAGTCAAGAGGTGGAATTGAATTCAAAGGATTGCTTATTTGCAATGTGTGAATGTACCTGAGGATCTGGAGTTTAAACTTGCTTATTGTACATGACCACAATGGAGTTTTACATTGGACTTGTCCATTATGAGGTTTGGTATAATTTAATCAAACTGTTTTATGGACTAAATGAGTCTGAACATAATCAATCTGGTACATAATCAGTTACTGCCACCTTGCTGTTTTGTTCTGCTGCCCCCAGCATTGGTGGTTGCACACGATGCTGAGCTGCCAACTGGGTACTGGTGATGCTGCTTCTAAGTGTTGTCTATCTGCCTGCCATAACAGGATCATCTTCCTACAAATCAATGCAGGGCATACTTAGAAAAATTAGCAATGACTTTCAATTATCAGTGCAACTGTGAGTGCACAGAAGGTTCCCATATACTTAATACATACTTAGTATACTTTCCATTTTTTCAGGTAAAGTCCCCCAAGTTCAAGATGACAGAAACTGCCTATCACTGGCAAATTAACAAGTTTATAGCATATTGTTTATCTTATTTTTGCAAATCGTATGCAGCAGATAATTCAATGACTTCCCAACATTCCTCAAGTCCAATTTTACATAAATCATTTTACAACTGGTTTTTTCCTTCCTACCTGAGGCTGTTTCTCACTTATTCCTGCACAATGCCACGAATCTTGACTGATATCATATGTCTTAGCTGTAAAGGTGATCATTTCCTTCCCTGAGAACAATCACCATTAGAGTTGCTTATGCGACTGACCTGCTGATTTTTACCGTCTGTTTTTCTTGGGTTTAGCTTTTTATTCAATAAGCTTTCCATCTTTCTCTAGTAACATTATTTGGCAGCCTATCTCAGCTAGTGACTCTGTTAGTGTCAAAACCATTGCATATAACATGAAATAAAAAAGGCATACTGTATAATTTATATTTTCCTGTATACCTTGTAAAATAACAAAGATACAGTTTTGTTGGGGATGTAGTCAAGGCTAGAAAAAAAAAAGAGTGCTTTTAATTCTGTTTTAAATCATTCTAATCAAATAAACCCAAAAATATTCCTCTAAATCACCACATTTAAAATATTGACAATTAAGAAAATAAAATTAGAGAAGCATCTTTTAACAGTGGAAGGGATATTGCTTCAGGATTAAAAAAAAAAAATCAAAGCAAAACAGTTTTACTTAAATGTTTTATTCTAAATTAAATTTTTAAAAATCAGATGAAAATTTATGAGTACTTTCCTTTTTCAATCCATGAGCCTAAATAGCTGTAAACCTAGTAGCACGTACAGATCTCAGGGTCTGGAATAGACCTTCTCTTTGTTGCCACGCTGCAGAAAAAGGAAGAAAAAATATAAGCTACAATCCTACAATCAATAACCCTTCACATCATGTATCTTTTTACTTCCCAGAAAAAAAGACAGAGACACAATTTATTGGTAGAGATGTAGTCCAGAACCATCAAGAAGGTATGCGTTCCCTGCAGAAATTCTAAATTTCTGAGTTCATACTACAATGAGAGCACGTTCTGAGTCTTTTCTGACAAGTAACTGACTCCTTTTAGCAACAGCTGGCAGAAGGAAGCTCTTAATACTTAGCACTTCTCAGTTCAACAGTTCCCAAACTAAATCCTGTCTATTTTTCATTTTCATGTGAGTAAGCACTGTACTGCTTGGAACGCACCAAATAGTAAAAAGCATTAAGCTTTTTTAATAAAATCTGGTGAACATAAATAAAATGTTTTTCTATAAAATGATATATTATTATATACAATGTGTTATGCATTTTATATTCTAGTCTATGTAATATGTATAATGTATATTTTATATTCTCTATTGTGTTCTATCTGCTATGTTTTATTAGAGTGTATAAATTATTATATTGTGTATATATGTGTATATATTTATGTGTATCAAAAAATACCATCATAGAGCTAGAGGAGAATATATAATGCTAGAAATTGCTGGCTAGGAGTTTTAGAACTGCTTGAACACTTTTAGTCAGCTCCAACAACGACCTCAGTTTTGACTTAAAGCTGATGGGAGGCATTGGACAGGTCTTAAAATTCTTTATGAGACTGAGGGCCACCACCCTGCACAAGACTAACTCTCCTTTCTTGCACTTCTAAGCTGAGGAGATAGTCTGAAAACGCTGAGGCTCTGTTGGTTTGTCACCCATCTTTGGGGAGCATCTCTCTCTCTGTTATTTCAAAGAGCAATTAAATAACAGAGGTGTCAGACAGACAAAAGCATCAGGACAGAATACAGAAGACTACCCCATGCTGCTCTGCATTGAAAGTTCTTTGCACTTTAGGTTTACAGGACCTAAATCTAAACTGCTGTAACTAGCACTGTAGAAAGGTCTAAGCTGATGAAGGGCAGAGGTGAGCAAACAGAAGGTAAATGGGTATAAAAAAGTTGTTTTGAAACTAATTAAAATATGTTCTTAGCCACTGCAGCTGCAATAGTGCAACATCAAAGGTTCCTAGGAAGACCTCACCAGACTTCTTACTATCCATCTTTCTGTGGCTTCCTCCCACTGAACCCCCAAAATCACACAGAGAGAGGAGTTTTAGCACTTAATCTAGAGATGCAACTTGCCAGTTACCCCTCTAGCACTGCAGGATTTATTCCTGCCCTACATATCTGCCCTCAACCAGAATGGCATCAGGAGAGGCCTCCTTGTTTACCCAACACACAAGGATATGACTCGTTGAAGGAACTTGAAACCTTCTTTGAAAATGCACTTAACTTTTCAGATCGTTAGTACTGTACTGGGTTAGAGAAGGCCTTGGGTTTGGAATCTGTGCATACTTGTGTTTAGTAAAACAAGGGGAATTCACACAGCCTGTCACTGAACATTTATTTAGCCTGCAATAAATACAAGCTATGCTCTATTAAAACAGGAAGAGTTAAACCTTGGTTACAAACATTTGGAGGGAAAATTACAGAAGTAAAGCTTGTAAGGAACCATGTACAAAATGCACAGAAAGAGAATTACCTTAAGGTAGATCTCTCTTTGCCATCACTGGACAGTGCATAATTTTTATTATATCAACAAACTGTATGCACTGTCCTGTACGCCTTAAGGAATCTAAATTTGTGCTAGATGCTCGTGTTTCGGTTATAGACTCCTACCCAAAGTGTCATGAAAATCTTATTCTAGTTGTTAGGTGCATGAACATGTATAAACATTTTATATGTGTGATTCTTGTATGAAGGAACTCTGTGTATGTAATATTTATATCATAAGAAAAATGCGAAAACATTCTATAAATACTACAGCACATACCTAAACAGAAGAACACTAAGCACATTTCTCTGAGAATACACTGACAGATTGTATGTGACATTGCTTAGAATGAGAAATGCACTTTTCCATTATAAAGGACTTGAGAATGTTCGTCTGTATCAGCGTGAATTGCATAACTTCAGACAATAGACAGAAAGGTGACAGGTAATTTAATACACCTAGATTTTATAATTTCTAAGTCATCAGTAATCTCACTCATCACTGACTGACAGTGGAAAAAGTGGACCTCTGAAGCTACACTGTCTGATCCGCTTAGTTACATGAATTATCAGAGCAGCCATGGTAGAGTTGAACACTAAATATCAGAGAATCAAGGGTTAAAGATGATGACAGTAACAGAGAGACAAAAGGAGATGCAATGTACCAGGCTGCTGGGGCAATTTAGCCAATAAAACTGTCTTTCTTATCTAAACAAGCAAAATTATCTGTCAGTATTAATCACTGTGGTAGGATCTAGACTAATGGAATCCTATATTGTAGCTTTTGACCCCTATAGCTCCATCTTGTTCAAAATGTATGTATATCTTCGCCCCCATTATAGAGGAATGCTGTCAAGCTCTAGATTTAGTTTTGTAAGAACTCATGCACTTTTCAGGGACGAGGTCACTAATAAGCCTTTCTAAAATTTTTACGTTTACTTCCAATTAAAACAATTTTGGTCTAGGATTTAAATATATTCCTGCCATGTTTGGGCCTAATTATTGTAGTGTTGTTACACTGTGGTTGGAGAAACTTGTGCCAACCTCCTGCAGATTATTCAGGAGTGACACCGACCCATGTGTTTTATTTGTCCTTGATGAGAAAGATACAAGACAAACAAATGATTATTAACAGTGAGAGATAATTTGGGTTTAAAAATCCACTTATTTATAACATCTGGAGCTGTTGCATCACATAAAAAGAAACATATTCTAACAGAAGTTTTTTTTTACCTTGCCATTGTCCTTTTAAACAATGTTATGGTGGTAGCATAGCAATGCTCAAGCTCACTTTTTCTCTGTCAGCAAGAAAATGTAGAATCACTGTTAAATAGACTGCAAGTTCATCTTTTTACAAGAAACAGTCCTGCAAGTGATAGGAAAAAGCATGTAGGGCAGGTAAGAGAATGCATGTGGTATGAGAATTGTGATTGTCTTCAGTCCTTGCCCTGGTGTGGTCTGCCCTTGTTGCCTCTGTTGGGTCCTGTATGGTGAGGACACGCTTCAGACTGTAGGGTGGTCACAAGAAATCAACTGCCCCCACTCATGCAAGGAGAGGCTGCAACATGGAAGGGGAGCTCATGAAAAGATAAAAATACAGTGCCACTGTCAGAGCAGAGCGCAATCAGAACATCACTGTTCAGGCTCATGAATACTGAGTTTATCAGTACTAAATGATGAGCATTGTCATTTTTTGGACACCTGCACTTAGTTTATTAAAAATATTTAATCAGCCTTACCCTCAGAAGTTGCCTCGTAACCTTCAGCAGAGCAAGCCCTTGGGCATATACTCCTTTAACCAGGAAAGAACATACTATACGAGCAGTTTCTGTAGTCTCGTGTAGTTTGGGAGGCTTCATGGAAGTCTTCGGAGTGGTAATTGTCACAAATACATGAATAATTTATTTCATTACATTTTGAACAGGTTGAGAAAGAAAACAAGAATGTGTCTCTTGGCTTAAAAGTTCTATGAGAAGGCACGTTTCTTCATTTTATCTGTCCCAATAACCTGTTATCTACAGATATCTGTTATCTTATTTTCCTCAAATAAATAGCTTGTCCTATTGAAATGCTGTTTAAGATGAGTCATTTTGAGGTTTGGGGTAACTGCTTTATATACAGTAGTTTATTATTCATGTGAGTGACTTGTGTGAGGAGCTGCACAAAGGAATAATTAATTAAACAATTTAAAAATCAAACAATGATTTTTTTTATTTTTTTTTTTTTAATTCCTGTCATTCACTAAAGTGTCATTTGGGATTTAGGAGCTTTTGAATTCTGTCTTCTTAAATCACAATATCCAAAGGGGGTCATGATGAGATTTGTTCTTATTAAAATACCAGATGAGGGACTCCTACAAATTGAAATATTATCTTAACTAAAAAACCCCATAAACATCCCAGTTATTTTAAATACCATTTAATTTTCTAAACCCAGGAAAAGGAATCTTTGCAGTAAATCCAGAAAAGAGAACAGGATTTTTCCTGTCTCTGAAATATGGGGGGAATTGCCTACCAAGCATATATTTCAGAAGAAAGCAATGTTTGTGGGATGAAATAATTTGGAATCAACTATCAAGTTTGCCTTGAATTTCCTATTCATTTGTTCAAAACTCTGAATTATAAAACTGTAATATGATTTAGGTAGGAAAGGACCTCTGCAAGTCCCTAATCCAACCCCCAAATAAGGTTAACTTCAGCTAAAGGAGGTTGCTCAGAGCCATGTCCAACTGAGGTTTGAAAGTCTCTAGGATGAAAATTTCACCACCTTATGCTCTATATTTGTTTGTTTGTTTGTTTGTTTTTAACTTGTATCTAAATGGAGTTTCACTTGTGGCAACCTGTGTCATTTACCTCTTGATGTTTCACTGTGCACCTCAGAGAGGCAGCTGGGTCCATCTTCCCTAGGACTTCTCTAAGTAGTGGTGAGTTGTGATTCAACATCCTCCAAGCCCTCTCTTCTCCTGGCTAGTCTGCCCCAGCTGCCCCACTGACACTGACCGTGCCTTAATTACACCTCCCCTGATGGGGAAGAATTTTAGAGTCTTTGCCATGAGTCTGAGAGACGAACGGGACTATCAGTCTTCTCTGCTTTGAGATAGTTGTTTATTAAATCTTATCAGAGAAATAGAGCCACTTAACGTGACCCAGACATAGCGCAGAGCAGAGAATGCAGGAGAATGCCAAATTATCAAGATTACACAGCCTTTTTAAAGGTAAATTAACCAATGGTCACTAAAAGCGTACATTATTTTTACTTTTCCACCAATGTATAATAAATCATCTAGTCACGTAGACAGGAACTGCGGAATTCTTTATCCAGTCATCCCAAACTACTTCTACTGCAGAATATGGAGTAGTAGAAGAAGAAGGTCTGGAGAACAACAATCCTCCATTTTGAAGTTTTTTGCTTTTATCTATTTACTATATTAACGAACCCAAATCCTCTAAATTTTTCACCCTGTGACAATCTTACATAATATTCTATCACCTAGTTCACACCAGTGTAGATTCTAATTCTTCCCAGAGGGTAGGCAATTTTCTCCAAGGACAAAGGTCAAAACCAGTGTTGTCCAGGGGGGTAGAACCCTTCAAAACAGTCAGAGAAATAGTCTCTGCACTCTGGGTTCCTCCACCCCACAGGACACAGGCTTAAGGCCCTTTGCCACCTAAGTGACCCTCCCTGGCCTCTCTCCAGTTTAGTGATGTCACTTTTGTTACAGAGAGTGGGTAATATTGGGCACTATATCCTGGATATTCCAGTCCTCACAAGGGATGAGCAGAGGGATCCTGTCACCATCCTAGGAGGTCTGCAAGCCTAGACTGGGTAAGGCCCTGAGCACCCTGGTCTGACCTCACAGCTAACCTTCCATCCTGAGTTTTCCTGTGTCCCTGTAAGTAGTGACCTCCCTTAAAATGCTGACTGCACCTCTGCTGGGGCAGCCCAGTGGAAAATTAGCCTTGGTCACCCCAGAGGCACATGTCTGACTCGTGCCTCTGCTGCTCTTGAGAAGCTAACAGGAGGTATAATATGCCCCAGACTCATTTGGGGTATATTCATTATGTAGTGACACACTTAAATCTATGAACAGACACAGGGTTAGCTAAGGGTTGAACATTTAAAAATAACTGGACTGTGCAGCTTAAATATGACATATGCAACGAGGTTATTTATTTCTCATTAAAAAAATTCCTATTTTATTTTCCTGTCAACACTTATTAAAGCAAAGACAGCTTATGAGTGACAGTTTATTTGTGTAAAACAATACTGCTCTCATTCCCCTTCCACTTTCTTTTTTCTTACACGAAAAGCAAATCAAATTTTTTCAAGTGTCTGACCTCTCTGTGACCCTGTATTTACTTGCCAAACACATGTTAAGGCAGAGTGAAATTGCATTTATTTCTGATATAAAACGACACACTCTGTGGCCAAGTACTTTGCTAAGAAACAATACCTTGTCCATTTTTCACTTTTGTAAAAAGAAAAGAGAATCAGTTCATTTTACAGAAATGAAAAGTGGACTAGGCATTATTCATAACATCTGCCAAAATCTGGCCAGGCGAGCACCTCTAGCAGCTCTGGAGCAAGGATAGTGTTGGCTGCATTTTCTCAACTCCTCTGTGTACACATGAAGAAATTTCTAAATATACTGATGGCTTTTTGCATATCAGTAATAAAGAACAAGAGAACAAAATGGCAATTAATAATGTTATGTAGCCATGCGTTATTACAAGGCCACTAAAAATTTCACTGAGTGATTAATCAGCTGAATGGTTCATTTTCCTCGGGAGTCTAACAAACAATTAACATTGATTAATGAACCAATTTATTTCCTTTTGTAAAAATATAAATTGAAATGAACAAAGTTGTTGTGTGTCTGTCACCAGATTGTCCTAGTGAAACTAATGAAAAATACAAGCCAAAACTGGGGGAAAAAAGATGAAGATCAATGTAAGATACAGACACAGAAATTTTAGCAGCTCCTTCTGCCTAAAATCTATTACTATTTTAAAAAAAATCTTTATATTTCAAGTTTCTAAGCAGAAGACAGACATACAATACCTTGCTGACAACAGTGGATCCACAATGACCATAAAAATGTTAATGCACTCCCTTGCTCTATGACTTGAAGAATTCCTACTCTTACAGCAACATCCTAGAAAACTGTGAAACATCCTCAAAGCTGAAAGACAGTAAAGAAACTGCTCTGAAGTCTACAGAAGAGATGGACACCAGGATGCCTTCTATTTGATCACATCCTGTACAACCCTGGAGCAATAATATTAAACTCCAGACTGTCCTTCAACACACTCAGCTTTCTCACTATTTTTGTTTGAGAACCATAATAGTTAAAAGGCCAAATTACTGCTACTTTTATATAGAGCAGTGGGTAGATCCTGATTTAATTAAATCCCTCTTGAATTGACTCCCTTCTCCCACAATAAGGGACTCAATTCCAGTTCCCCAGTGTGAAACAACATTCAGCCTAGGAATGACACAAGGAACCACTGAATATATAGGTAGATGCCAATCATCTGACCTCTGGACTCTAAGGGCATGATTTCTTCTTAGGGGGATGGCAGATTTTGGGTGGAACTCTCAGAGAAAAAGCAGAGAGATCAAATAATTGTTGCACAACTCTATAACTTGGACTACTGCAAGTAATAAATATGCATTTTATTTGGAGAATACATTTCCTGTCCTTTTAAGAGTTTACCATGTTCCCGTGGCAGAACATTTACTTAAGTCTTACCACATACTTACTTTGCTGCAAATATCTATCCAAACCATGCAAAGATGATAATTATACTAGCATTTCTTGCCCTCTGGAGGAAAAAATAAGGCAAGATGCTTTAAAAACACCTTATAGAATAGTAATTTCATGCTGCTACTACATGAGAAAATACAGGCTAATGAGAAAAACTTGGAGACAGAAATAATTTAGGAAGAACAGCTCATTGACTGGTTGTAGTGGTTTGGTTCAAAATATCCATTACTTATTTTCCTTCTGTGAGATAAGAATTAGGGGAAAGCAAAGCAGGCACAAAACTTAAAAGAATATAAATAAGTTTATTAACAGACCTAAAAGAAGGAAAAAAGTCAGACTAAACCTTCAGAACACTTCTCTTCCCCCACCTTTTTCCCTTCTCCCACTGACAACATAAAAAGACAACCCTTGAAATTTTCAGTTTACCACCTCTATAATAATCTTTTTCAGTTCACTTCGGGAGAGGAGTCTCTCTTGCTCATGCTATGGAGACATCTCCACAAGAAACAGTTCTCTCATGGCTTCAGTATCACGGCGAGACAGCCTCCCGGATTGGTTGCTTACATGTGAAAGTCCCTTCCCTCATCTTACAGCTTTCCCCACAACTGCTTTTGAGGGTTCAATCTTGAGCTAATGGGGTACCATTTTAAGGCTGAGCTTTTCAGAAGCAAAGGTTCTCTTCACCTATCTCTGGGAGCATCTTCATCTCTAGGAACAGAGGTCTTCTTCTTCCCTGGGAGCAAGGGTCTTCATCACTTTCATCTCTCTCTGTTCAAGCTTCTCATCAAATCACTGCTACTTCAACATTTGCTTGTTTCAGCACAGGTGCTTTTGCTCACAATTGCAGTTCGAACGCTTCACCCCCCCATGCTTTCATGAAATTACAACAGGTACTCTGATGTATCATAGTCCATCACCATAACTTTACAATAGAATTTCAGATTCTTGGTTTGAAGCATCTCCTCTTTCTTCTCCCTCAGGGTTTCAGCTCTTCCTTCTTCACTGACTTTCGTGTCTTTACGGTGTTTTCTTCATGTTCCTTCACCTTTCCTCTTCCTCTGACTTGGGAGAGGACTGACGTCTGCAGGCTTCATCTGTTCTGGAGAATCTTACAGCACTAAGAGAGTTAATCTCACCTGGGCCTTGCAGCTGGAATTCACCTTTTGCTGTTGATCACCTAATTTCTGCCGGGTGGCGGCCAGAGCTCGTTTTGGTGTAGCATTTTATTTGAGCTGCTGCACTGGGCGAGGGCCAGCCTGGCCAAGCCAAGCCATGCCATGGGGCTGCCTGCACAGAGCAGGGCTGTGGGTGGAACAGGGCCACTCGGCTCCAGGGTGGCTGTCTCCTGGCTGGCCCGGCCCGCACTGAGGGGGCTGTGTTGGGTGTCCAGCGAGCAGAACCAGCTGAGATCTCAGCCAAGCCACGCTGCACTGGGGCCGACCCAGCCGGGCCGCGCCGAGCAGGGCCCAGCCCAGCCCCACTGGGCCACCTGCAGGCCCCCCCAGTTACCTGTCCAAAAGCTGGAAGCAAGAGAGCATTCCCAGGGTTTGTTTGTTCTTAAATGTGGATCACAGAAGTGTGTCAAGTTTCTTAAGTGGCTTAGACAAGTTGCCAATATTCAAACTAGCCAGTTGATTGGTTCTATTGTGTCTAGAGGAAGTTGTAAGCACCTCTTTGCAAAGAATCACTTCTGTGGCTGATGGAGCCCTCTTTAACTAAAAACCCAAACTATCCTAAACCATGACACTGGTGAAGATTTTAGTGTTCTTCAAACCAAATGCTGTCACTTGTTACACATACGAGATTTGGTCTGCCTATGCAGAGCCCAACTCTGAACTCATTAGAGAGCTTAACAAAACTCATCTTCTTTTATGGTGATTGCCTTTAAAGACACTTGGGCATGACAAAGCACAACAACAGTAGTAGGTAAATAAAGAGAACTAGGAAAAGTAAATAGGAAGAGGAGATGAAAAGGTGCTTTCTCCTGCTGTATGCAATTAAAGTTGGAATATAAGGGCTTCAGCAGCTGGAGCAAAGCATAAAACATCAGGGCTTTCTTTTTTCTTTTAACTCTACAGTCCAGGCCTTTGTCCTCCCCCCAGCTCCACAGCTGACTTCATCAGTGTTCAGAAGTAGCTGTGCCCCTTTCAGGTTTCAGTTCTTGAGAAAAGGTCAACAAGAGGCAGGAGAAAACATTAAAAAACTCCTTATTTAGCTTTTCTCATTAAATATAAAGCTAACAGTCTCCTGGTACCCACAAATTTCTGGAGACTGCAAATGCTGGGCAGAGGAGCAGGAGGTCTTAGAGGTAGTTAGAGAAGCTGATAAAGAAAAACAAATAGCTACACCAAAGAGTCAGGTGAAAGCTCAAGTGCAGTATGTTTATCATAATCTTTTTTTCTAAATTCTAGTTTGGCATACTATTTGCCAATTACTTTTTGTTCCTTTTTCAACAAAATAGTCACAAAAACAAAGGCTGAGACAATGAAATATAATAGAGGGCTTTTGTTAAAGAAGACCTGTCATAGGTTAGCAAGCATAGTCCCGGAAGGGATGTCCTTGCTAAGGGGTGCTTACAGTTTCCTCTGGGAACTGATAGAACCTATCAGCTGGCCAGTTTGAATATGGACAATTCCCTAAGCCACTTAAAGTTGTGACCACCTCTGTGATCCACATTTAAGAATAGGCAAACTCCCCCTCCAAGCTCTCTCTCGTTTCCGGCGCTGGGACAGGTGGCTGCGGGACCCGAGCAGGGCCCAGTGGGCCACGGCCATCCTGAAGCCATGGACCTGTTCCAGCCATGGAACCCCCCCCACTGACGTGCCGTGCGATATGGGGGGTGGAGTGTTCAACTCGTGAGCAGAAGCACCTGCGCTGAGATAGGCAGATGCTGACGCAGCTGTAATTTCATGAGAAGTTTGGACAGGGAGAGATGAACCAGATGAGGACTTTTGCTCCAAATGGGAAAGGAGAAAACCTCAGTCCCTAGAGATGAACCAGATGAGGACTTTTGCTCCAAACGGGAAAGGAGAAAACCTCAGTCCCTAGAGATGAACCAGATGAGGACTTTTGCTCCAAACGGGAAAGGAGAAAACCTCAGTCCCTAGAGATGAACCAGATGAGGACTTTTGCTCCAAACGGGAAAGGAGAAAACCTCAGTCCCTAGAGATGCTCCCAGAGATAGTCCTAACGATGAAGATGATGAAGACCCTTTGCTCCCAGGGAAGGAGAAGGGCCTCTGTTTTTGTTTCTGAACGGCTCAACCTTAAAATTGTACCCCAAAAAACTTCAAGAGTGGAGCCTCGAAAGCAGTTGCGGGAAAAGCTGCAAGTCGAGGGAAAGGACTCACACGCAGGCAGAGAGACTCCTCTTCCTAAATGGACTGAACAATATTTGGAAGTGGGCGGCTGTCTCGTTGTGATAATGTTTTCATAGCACAAGCAAGAAGAGACTTCTCTTTCTAAATGGACTGAACAAGGTTATTATGGAAGTGGCAAACAGACTGAACATCTTAAGGGTTGTCTTTTTACATTGTCAGTGGGAGAAGGGAGGAAGGTGGGGGGAGGAGGAGAGTTCTGAAGGTGGTATAATTTTTTTTCCTCTTTTAGGTTTGTTAATAAACTTCTTTATATTCTTTCAAGTTTGGTGCCTGCTTTGCATTTCTCCTAATTCTTATCTCACAGCAGATAAACAGTAATGAGTATTTTGGGCCAAACCACTACACTAAATTGGTGTTTCTGCCTGGTTACAAACCCAACCCGCGACAAGACCAAAACTTTCTGTTTGCACTAGTAAGAGAATTGATTTTGCTTCTCTGCTATTAACACACCCAGTACTGTGGGACAATTAGTATATTTGTACTGGCTTCATATGCAGGTTTTAAACCCCTCATCATCCAGCCGGCTACATCCACCTGGCTCAAATCTGGTACATCTTTTTGGGATGAGAAACACAATGTCACAGTGAAGAGGATATGCAGAATGGCACCACCAGCTCACACCTCTGTGATCCAGGGACTTGGGCCCCATCTTAAGCAGGCCCTGCTTACCAAAGGTGGTACAGATGAAGCCCAGGAGTCTCCGGTGAGATGTGACTGGAAGCAACCTTCTGATTGGAAGTGGCCACCACATGTTCCCTTCCAGAGCTTCTTCCCATTACTTCTGCCCAGACCCTCATTGGAGACGTCAGCCCCCAGGCATGGTCTCTGCCTTGCTGTCTCCTCTTACTTACGTCACAAAGTTGTGGCTGTTGCCTTCAGCCTGTCACACCAGCAGCACTGCAGAGAGGGTTGCAGGGACACCCTGGGTAGTTGTCCCTTTTCAGCCAGGGCAGGGAGGCAAAAGTAAATTAAGTGTCTCCTTCTCCTGAGGTAAGGGGATAGATGGGCTTCCCTTTCCATGCCTCTTCTCAAGGTTTGAGAACAGGGAGATATGATCAAAAATTTTTCAGAACTATTTTGAAGTGTGTCCTATTTCTTGAATATTCATGTGGGTTTTGGGAAGACTTTTGTTCATTGTTGGATATTTATGTCTGTCCTCACAAAAGTCATGGCAAAATATTTATTTCCTTGCAACTTCTTTATCTGGTAGTTAATAATGGTTTTTGGCATCTGTTCATTTTCCCTGTTTGGAAGTACTAAAGCAAATAATTACATAATTAATATGCTATCTTGGTAAGTAACTTATTTTTGTCACTCTTTTAAGTCCCACAGTCCTCCTCAGGCTACTTTCTTCCCTTAATATTTCTGAATCCATTCCCATTTTTAAAGAAAGCTCAAGTACATCCTTCTTTTCATCCCTGCAGTTTGATTTCTTTTTGCTTTGTTTTACAGTCTGAAATTTGCTCTCAACTCTTTTGTTTTTCCTCCATAGCTGAGTAATTTCCTGCATGAATCATACAGATTATGAGCTAGGCTGAATGCTACAAAATGTAGGAATACAAGATTCCTCTATAAATAAGGTCTGCTGCAGGTCTGTAGTTTTAAACTAGCATGCCTGAATCACAAAAATATTGGCTATCAAGAGTTTATATAAAAATGATGCCACAGAAAATATGCATGGGCCTCTTCAAATTTCAAGGAAAGTCCACAATACCTGAATGACTCAGGAGAAGTTAAACCTCAGTTTTTCTGACTCTTATGGTCCAAGGATGCATTGTCTGTGAATTAGTTTGAAAACAGTGTATTTGAAGAGATACCAGTCTTTTTGCTGACACTGCACTGCTCTTAAAGGAGATAAGCACTGAATTTTGCTGTTGTAAAAGGAAAAGTAGCCATTCGTAACCTCACAGTTATTCTTTCCATTCTCAGAATTCTCATTTAAAATCATCACATCCCAGCAGAAATGATGGGAGATATATTTCATTGTATTTGAAACTGGGAGAGAATAAATTTCTAAGCTTTCATTTTTAAGAGGTTTTATGTTAAAAAAAGTTTGCTGTCCCAAATTTATTATCTTTTATCAAATCTAAATCAAGAATACAGGTACAAAACCACAATATAATTAAATAAATAAGAAAGAGCAGTCAGAATATTTATGGTCACTGACTTCTTTCTTCTTCCCTCTTTCCAGTTCTGCACAGTAGTTTCTCCCATGATTCCTACTAATGGCATGAGCTTATTTTATCCATGAGGGAAAAAACCTTCTGATCTTTTGACAGTTGCTCCTGATTTATTTGAGAGAAAGTCAAATACCAGCTACTCCTCTGCTTCCAATTCATGATTTTTCATATTTGCTTTGCATCACAGCTAGGTACAATGGTTCCCATTTCTAGAATTTCTTCCATGCTTCCTGACATCAGAAATTTGTTGCTGTTCTTAAGAGGACTGGAAGGTTTGCCATGTTAAGTCCTGTCTTCAGATTTTGTTGGCCTGAAGTCTTTCACGTAAATGCCCTTGGTATTTCAGACATAAAGAAAATTAATAACCAAGAGGAGGCTTTTTAACCTGCTCCACTCTGCATGGAGCAGTGAGAGACAAGATCTGAGCAACCTGGTCTAATGGAAGGGGGTTTGAACTGGATTATCTTTAAGGTCACTTCCAACCCAAACTATTCTATGATTCTAAGAGGCCAACAACTGCAAACAGACCTTGAATATAGAAGAAACAAATTACTGATAATTACACAAATATTTTAAAACAATCTTAAATACTGTAGGAAAACAGCAGATGACACTTTAGCTTATGACCCTCATCCTTGAGAGCTCTAGTGTTTCCTAACACTCCCCTAACAGTACCTTCGGTGAGCATCACCACAGCAACAATTCAGGGGTGAAAGACAGTAGGAGAACTGGTGTTCAGAAGTGTATTTAGTGACACAGTGAACTGTTGTCATAAAGAAAATCAAATGAGTGATCAGAAGAATGTAGGGACTTCCAAGATATCTGTTTCAACACAAAAAAAAAAAAATTCTGTGAAGCTTCACTGAGCAGTCTCTGTTAAAATAAGTAAAACAGCGGGTAGCATTGTATTAGGTTGTGTTATCTGAAACATCTTTCTAAATTATGAAAAATAGTGCAAGATTATGGTAGTGGGATTTTACACCTCCTGACAGGAGGTGGGAGGATTCTTCCTATTGTTGCTGGTACCTTTGGTAGCATCTGCAACAACTAAAATTTAAAGGGATACAAAAAAATGACTTTACATCGTCAATCTGCCATGGGCATAAAATGGATTATGTAGAGAAGATACAAGCAAGTAGATATAAGTGTTTTAAAGACAAAAAGAATTCTGCAAGAGTTCATACTAAGAAAAACCAGTGGGCATAAGGAACATCTGTAATACAGCAGCAGGAAATAACTCCATTTGAGCAAGAACATTAACCCCATAAAATGAGGCAACAAATCTGACAAACGGATATGTGGGTGCATATCCACTCCCAGTTGGGAGGTAGGAACTCTCAGGTTACAGTACTAGCTGAAAAACACACAGGTACAGTCTCTATGGATTTAGAGAACTAAGAAGAGGAATGCATCATCTTTGCCTCAGAGAAAGATTTAGATTTACTGACCTTTGTCTTGTACTGTCAGGAGAGCCCAGAGATGGCATAGCTGGCTACCATCCCTCCCTCCCTCCCTCCCTCCCTCCCTTCCTCCCCCCAGTGCTCTGGGGGGAGGAAGGGTTCAGGGCACTGGGAATGCATGTCAATAAGAAGCTGTAATTCAGAGTTACACTTGAAAGAAAGGGCATAGGGAGCCACAGAAAGAGTGAGAAACTGCTACGCAACTCTCGGTGCTGCCAGCACTGAAAATATACCTTAGGGTCCTTTATTCTTGAGTGCTTGCACTGTGAAAGTCTATCTTTCACAGAATAGGTTCTCACTGGTTTTCAAAAGTCAGGTCCTTTGATATGCATGAAAATAAACAGTATTTTGAGGCATTTAAAGTACCAAGTTGCTTCTGAAAAAGATTATTAACCCTTTGTCTCCATATATACGCACTTAGAAAACTTGGACTTTGGCTACAAAAATGATTACAAAAGCCTTAAGCACTTTTAAAGCCCTGACTATCAGTGACTGGAAAGTTTATAACTTCTTTTGAGCCTTGTCGGTAGAAACGTAATGAAATACTGCCCTGTTGCACAGCTGACATTTTCAGACGTGGATCTTGAGTTTCTCCACATCCTTGATTTCTACAAATAGAAAAATCTTGCAGAAAATACTTGTAAAATTTTCTATTAACCCTTTTATAGTCTGCAACAGTAGCTACTGCTGTTGGATTTTCTTCATTTTCTTTGAGGAAGGGGTATCAGCTTAGAGCCTTACCCTGGGCTCTTTGCCTGCAGTTGGATTCACAATACAAAGTTGCCCTTATTGCATTGTGGCATGCATGACTCAGTGTTTTTGGTGAATTAAAGTCATGGGACTAACAAATTAGCATGGAGAAAAGGCACAGTAGTGATACTATGCAACAACAAAAATGAAGAACTCTTTCAGGTATATGAACATCTCCATGTAAATTGGGAATGAGGAGGGAAACAACAGCAAAGGAATGTACTGAAGCAGACTGAATAGCTCAATACTTTGTAGAGTGATGTTGGTTGAAATAGTCCTCCTTTATCACAAGACATTAAAGAACAGCCATGCAGGTTCTGAGCAAAATACTCTGGGGTATGTATTGTTTTCTAAAAATGCATCAAGCCCAGCATGCCTGGAGCAGTTGCATGAACAACAGCTAAACTACCAGCAACAGAAGGGCATGGTAAAATCCAATTGTTTACTCAACTCTATTCTGCTTTGTTTTGCTGTAAGCCCTGTTGAAAACTGCCTGTAATGCAACATGAGAGACCTACATAAACTTGGATATAATTCTCATGAAAGGAGTTAAGAATACTCATTTCAGTTTAGCAAAGACAAGGCAGTCACTCATTCTTCCTCATCTCACTGGTTTAACACCTGTAATAGTCCCAAATAATAGACATGCATTGTGTTCATGCAATTAAAGCAATGTTGTAAAGATGGCCAGAGTTTAGTGACTAAGCAATGTTATTTTAATTATGCATTCCATTACTGTCCATTGTTAAACAGGAAGTATCATTCAGTCATTGAACAGGAACAGAACATTTCAGGTGCAAGGCAATACTTTTTAGAAATGACAGGATGAAACTGCAAGGGCATAGAAACACTGTGAATTGTTTCCCTGAGATACTGACATAATCAAGGGATTAATATTCCCTGAAATTATGTGAAGTGCAGGCAGATATCTGTGAAGTGGCAAAGAGAGGACCGTGTCATTCACAGATCTGAGATTCTGGAAAATGTGTGTTTAGGAAAGTCACTTTTACATGCCCAGAAAGTGCACAGGAAAGGAGGATGTAGATTAGAGTCTGAATATTTTTATAATTTCTTGTTTTTCCACTCTCTCATTACCATTCCCCTTCAAAGCAAGGTAGAGGAGAAGTTTGAGTGATAGTTCTACATCCTCCCTTCCTCTCTTTCTAACCAGACCATTTGAAATCCTGGTGGGTGAGGTACTTGCAGCTTGGAATGGGCCACTTGAGTCATATTTCACTGAGATGAGTTAGGAAATTCATCAGACTTCTAAAACACAGCAGAGCCTGCATGGCCAAAATGCAGTAGCCACATTAAGCCAGTTAAGAATCTTATAGACCTACGTGTCAACAGAAGGAGGAAGTAAAGTAAGGTGAAGATCTGAACAGCAACTCTGGAAAAAAGAAAATATTTTAGAAAATATGAGTAAGATGTAGGCAAGAAGTTTATATGTGCAAAATGATCACCAAATAAGGTACCGAGTAGGGAAAATGCCTCAAAAATATAAGATGTAAAAGAACCCATAAGAAAACATTCAAATTATATATTACCCCATTGGGAAGCAGTGCAACATACAGAGCAAATAAAGTTTCATCTGCTATAGGAAGAGATGTGCTTGAAAATAACCATTTCAAGGTGCAAGTCATTCATGCCTCCAAAAAAATAAGCCATAAAAAGGGATAGACTCTCCCAAGTTGTCAGACCACCACCTCTTCTGAACTCTACCCTTCAAAGAGAGCTTTCCTTCTCCAAAGAGTGACATATTCTGCTGCTGTAAAGCCGTTTCACTGGAATCATTTATGGGAGGAAAACAAAGAAGTATTGAAGAGAACTAGAACACAAAAGAAAATACTTGCCCCTAAAAATTCTGTGCATCTTGGACAACTTCATCCCTTCCATTTTATAAAAAAAAGACAATAGTGGATTTATGGAAAATCCAATCCATTTGTCCTTCCAAATTTGACAGGTGCTTTCACATTGCTTTTCCAGATGAGAATATTCTAAGAAAATATAGTTATGAAAAAATAAATTTAAAAAATAATGTAAGAAAATGTGAATATACAGAGTAGCCTCATCTGTATGACTAAACACAGACCTGAGATCTCCTACACCCCTGTGAAAGTTTGGATGATGAACAAACATCTCAGACACATGATGGGGAACTTGTTTGCCCAACCAGTGGGTCAGGACTCTCACCCTCCTACACGTCTTTGAATTTCTCCCAACAGGCAACATAACAGAAATGTTAAAGTTCTGGTGGCCTTCTCTGCATCCAGTAACTCATATTTATTTCATTATGGATGAAGGTAGAAATAACAAGTTAGGGGGGAAAGAGAATGGCTCAGCAGTGTAGTCTAAGGTCTATATCAATCCCTCTGCTTTTAAATAGCTTTGTTCTCATTTTTGAGTAAGAGACTCAGTCTAGAATAGGAGTTCCTTTCATGTCTCTTGCTCTGATCCAGTGATTTGCCCTCAGTAGGTGTTTCTATGTCAGGGAAGTTTCAGCAATCATGCTGAACTGATTTGTCACTAGAATTAGATTTGTCTGTTTTCTACCAGACTGCCCAGAACATCTGTTATCATGCGCTACTTTTATCCGGCATCCAGTGTTTCCCAACAAAGAAGTGCCTGCATTTTCACTGAGGCAAAGATTATGTCCAAATAGTATTATTTTGCAGTTCCAAGACACAAATTTCTAATAAAAGCACTTATTGCAAAGCTAGTCACACCAAAGGAGGTATTTCCCGGTTTCAGAGGTCTGTGAGGCAGTTCAAGGTTTGAATCCAAGATCTTTCACAGTGGTAAATGCAATTTAATTTCTCATTTTATATAAGAAGGCCACTTGCAAAATCTAGTTCCAGCTTAGATCGTACTTTCTACATAGTTTTCAGATCTTTGATTTCATACTTTTAGATGAATCTATATATGGATCTTAAACATTACTAAAAAAGAATCTACTGACTCTCAAAATTGCACAAACCCTTTTGAAACCTTAAATTATCATAACGAACATGAGCAGTTGTTACTATCTTTCCAAGAGGAAAAAGTCACTTGGATATTTCATGATAGAATTACATTATGTTTACTTATGCTACTGTCGCCTTCTTTCAAGGACATTTGCTTGTTATTTTAAAAATATTTACATATTTTATTAGCTCTGTTTGAAAAATTATCATCATGTCTGGCAGGTAACTCCCACA
Source organism: Corvus brachyrhynchos (assembly GCF_000691975.1). Classification (NCBI taxonomy): domain Eukaryota; kingdom Metazoa; phylum Chordata; class Aves; order Passeriformes; family Corvidae; genus Corvus; species Corvus brachyrhynchos. The sequence goes on from NW_008237410.1 coordinate 2,504,036, forward strand.
ATAATGTTACAATAGAAGATAACATTTGTAAAACCAGGATTTAAAGCCTTGAGTGCTTTCAAAGATTAATCTAATTACTTTCATTTGGTTTTTTCCCACAGTTTGAGATAACTTCAGCCTTTAACTGCAGTCTAGCAAAGCCATGTGACTTTAACAACTCACTTCTGCTAGCAAATAATCTGCAACAAGAATTTAAACCTACATTTTTTAAAAAAAATTCATTCTTCTATGTGTTTACTCCTGGTGTAAATAGAAGTTCTCCAGAGTTTATTCTGCAAAGCTGTCCATGAATTTTCCCACAAAAATGACCACAGCCTTCTGGTATGCAAAATTCACAGATTTTTGAGGGACTGTCAGAAGTTCAGGCTTTCCTTAAGGAAACTCCTTGTACTCTTCCTGCCAAAGATCCTTCCATTTTTCTGGCACACAGCAGCCAGTAAAGACTTCCTTTCCTGCTTAGAACTGGCAGGAGAAGGTAAAATCCTGCAGTGAGTCAAGGTCCTCCTATCTGAGGAATAGACAAAGTATAGATAAAGAGTAGTTCTGGCTCCACAGATTATCAATAGATATCCCCCATCCATGCAAAATCATCCAGAAAAAGATAGAAAGCCCCAGCCACAGCACTCTTAAATGAGTTACATGCTATGTCACTCTAGACGTGTACAAGCAAGCCAAAAGCATCACAAAATAAAACTCTGCCACAGCATGCGCATAAAGCTTGTAAAAAGCAAGATTGGCCTTCCATTTACAGTAAAACACTTTTAGCTAAACTTGGGAATCAAAAAAGGTATTTGGACCTCAAATGTGAAATTTCTATATGATGGAATGTGCAAGATTCAGTTATATCCTTTCATGATAAAATGCTGGCAGGCTCTTCGTTTTATGGTGGCATCACCAAGTAGCAATGTTAGCAGGTGGTTTTGGAGCTCAGGACAAGTGATAAAAAGCTCCTTTCGCATCTTTTTCTTGTGTTTCTGAAACATATGATGTGCCCTGACCAATATTCTGTTACTTCAAGGAAGCCAGAGGTTCTTTGGGATTTAGTTTTCTTTTACAGGACCTCACATTTTGAGATGAAAGCACACCTCAGTATTTTGGGTGAGCAACTATTAAGACGAAGCACTGGAGAGCTAGAAATGCTGAATTGCCCCCAGCCACAAGGGCAATTCATGAAATGTGTAGTATGACCATACATTGTAGTCAAACCAAAGGTTCTCCAAGACCACTGTTGTCAGACCACTTAATAGGCACAATTTTGGTAAATGACCTCTCACTGTAAAGCATCAAGCCCATTGCTCACTTTCCCAAATGTCTGACATGATTGAAATAGCAAAGATGTAAAGCAAATATCTGTAACAGAGCTGATGTACTACCTTATTAATGCTACCATAGGAAATCTTTTCATCAATCTGCATTTTGGTTAGATTGCTCTTGACCAGTATCTCTTCTAACAGTCATGTGCTTGTGCAACTGAAAAAGGTATCAGTGTTCTCAGACAGGATAGAAAGGATTGGATTAGTCAGAGAGACTTAGAAAGTGAATTATTAAACGTGACTAATTTTATTTTTAACAACCAATCATTGCTGCCTCCTATTTACAATTTTAAAAAACTACTTGAACGCATAAATTCTGATTTTACATATTTCCCTGCATCTCACAAGCACAAGTGACTCTATCCCCTTTCTAAGAGCAACTCCAGATCATCAGATAAATATTAAAATATACTCTGAAACACATCTTTCTCTCATTTAATTTTCCTAGGAAATTTATCAAAGCTGTGGTCAGATGTTTGCTATATGGTATTCCTGCTAAGCACTAACATGTGATGCACTGTGATGCTAATGAGCAATCTGAAAATATGGATTACAACAGAGTACACACACTGTTACTCCAGTGAATGAAACTGATAGTAGAATGCCATGTTATCAGATTTCCATTTTTATAGTTGAACTTCACACTAATACTGCAGTAGGTATTACTGCTGCTAATTCAGAAGTTTTTTGGTGCTTCCTCCTGTATATTTTTGCTGAGCTAAACAATTATCCAACAGAAAGATACATCTTTTTTTGTTTTATAACATTGAAAGAAAATGTTTCTCTGAATTTCCTTTACTTTCCTGGAAGCTGATATTGACACATTTTGTGTTTATGTGCAGTGAAACCTTACTAACTGTGGACACTGGTTCACTAGCCTTCATTCAGATAAGTAAAAATTAGCATTTGCATTGCTTCAGTATCATCTTCTGCAAGTACATATTTTCACATTAAAACTTGAGGGCTTTTCACAAAAAAAAATTTAACAAAAGAAGTAACAAAAGAAACAACTATTTTCAGGTAAGACTTAAGCACAAAAAATGTAGTCACAGCCATGTTACTATAAGAAGAGCAGAAGGAAAAGATTGAGGGGTTAAGCAATTGGTTTGGATTAGGAGTTCCCAGAAAACTGAAAACTGAAGTTTCAAAATCACAGCTAAATGGGCCTTTTCCCCTCTCAAGTTTTAGGAAGCAAAATGTTCGGAGTTTGCTGAAACCTTCTAAGCTGACTGAGGGCCCTCTGTAGGTGGAAAAACTTCCCCTCTGAATGCCACTCTGCCCTTAGGAGTACAGGATGACTGATGGTGTTGGCTTTTATCTCATCTTGGCTGTAAACCAGGGGCAACCCCTGGATTTCAGTTCCAAATAACTTTTCACTCACAGTACTGTACCCTCAAGAAGTCTTCGTTATGGCCCTGAAAGCATTGCTCCCTCTGTATTTTTCCAGTGCTTTCTCTTTTCTTGGCTTACAAGAGATGACATGGACAAAAATTGCAGAAAAACACATTTCTTCTTCCTGAAAGACAGCAGAAGTGATTCCACATAAGCAACTACACACTGAGTGATGGAGATGGGGATTTGCCAATAGGTGAAAAGAGCTGAGGGGCATTGATTTTGAGTGACAGATTCAGACAGGGCAAGGACTGAGAGTTGAATGAGTTATCTTCACGCTAGGAGATCAGCCATTTGCCACAGTGTTATTGCTCCTTGGAGGAGATGACAGCTTTGAAAAGATCAGTAATATATCTGTTCAGTTATGAGAAAAGGTTAAAAGACCTGTAACGCAAAAAAATCAAAATTTTGTGGTTTATATTGATAGTATCCTGAGTAGATTTTTTTTAAGATTTGGAAAAAAAATAGATCTTCCCCTTCTGTCTTTACTGATTAGAACGAGGGAGAAATTAAAGCACCAGAAATACAATATATGGCATTGGATTTTCTCTTCTCCAAGGGAAAAGTGAAACTTCAATGTTTATGTCCGTCATGCTCTGGATGACTATATAGCAGCATAAAAATTATTTGATAAACAAACAAAAAACCCTCTTCATAGATTAGATAAACTTGGATATCAAAGGGCCTGAAAAGGATAGGATCCAGCTGAGTACACTATGGGGCCAGTCTCTGTTCAGCTTCCTGCACAGGCAGCATGAGAAACCTTCTACACCCAAAATTCACCAGATTGGAGGCACATATACTTACTATTTGTGCAACGCACCTACAATCCACTGCTCTCCAAGCTGCTGGACTCACTACAGATGTCCACTCAAACATTTAGCTTTTCCAGAGAAAAATATGTGATCACATACTTAAGCAAATTAGTTCATTAGTACCCACAGGGAAGTATCTGTGCATTCACTAAAGATGCCATGAATCTACATAAGAAAGCTGCAGTGGAAAATATAGGGAATGGAGCTCCTGCCTCCCACAGTTCTTAATTCCATGAGATTGACAAGATAAATCTCACAAGGTCTTTTTTATTTCATTGTCTTCATCTTCTTAACAAGAATTGGCTAAGAAGGAGAGGAAATTTGAACATTCATTTCATCAGTGATTCAGAGAATCACTAATGAAAGTAAATGTCTGAAGCCAATAGAAAATGTCACAGCAAATACAGAAACACATATATTAAATACATGTATGTGGTGCCACAAAGACTTTTCTCTCATAAACTTGCACTTTCCCCATTAAGAACAAAATTTAATTTCATGCACAAAGTCTGTGCGCGCCTCTTTCTTCTCTTCTGGCTTTGACATCATCCTGCAGCTCTAGTTATTACTGTGTAATTGTCTTGAAATGTAGTTATTGTTAGGAATCGTTGCAGATGTTCCCTGTGTAATTCAAACTAAATGAATATAGAATTAAATTACCAGTGCAAAGCTTTACCAGTGCAAGTTGCAGCAAAAATGGTAAATTATTTGCTCTCTTTAGAGGAAGCTATCCAAAAATGTAATGGGAAGTTAAATAAGCAGTATTTCTTGCTCGGAAATCCAGAAAGATTGAAAACGGTATGTCAGAGTTAGTGGTGAATAGCTTAATATATTGTTGCTATGCAAGACATGTGATATTGAAGTACCATAGCTCTGTGACTCTGATTAGGGAGAAGTCAATAAAAATGCACCAGCAGCTGTCTTAAATTTTAGTGGGACCTGGATTACTTCAATGGACCAGAGGAGTTTGTGGTTATTTTATATTATATTCCATGGCACCTAGTACTTTCAGTTCTCTTTGGGAAAGCTTAAAATGTGCTAAAGATCCTGTTGACTGTGAGTACTTCCCAGGCCATCAGACCACAAAGAGGTAACAAGTATCAAATACCTCATTTTGAAGAAAGGATTTGAGTCCCCAGATCTATAAATCAGACCAGACACACTGTCTACAATGGAGGAGGTGCATATTAATATGCAAGTTATGTACAATGATGTGGGAAAAATCAGCATTTCAAGGTGCATTTCCGAGCTGGTGGTTCCCTTAGCTCCCTTAGCTCCCCATCATGAGTGATACTTCTATTCTGTAACTATTCAAAGGCCAGCACAGAAATTAAAAGAGCGTTTTATGGCCTTAAAGGAGGTACAAACCCAAAACTGAGGGTTCAGTAGACAAAGTTGATCTGCCAACAGCTTTCAGACAAATGCATGTGGATAACAGTACTCAGAGAGAATCAGTGATGATTCCACAGCTGTATAGAATGAACAGACCATGAATGACCTAGCACCACTTTATTTCTCTTTGCAAAATAGACAGAGGCCATTCAATTCTTAATTTTCTGAAAATGAAGTGCCATTAACATTTAGCACAACTTTGGACCCTGACTGAGGCCAAATAGCCTGTGTGTGGGAAGTTCAATGAATACACCAGATGAAAAATGTGAAGTTACATGGATCTGAATGAACCTTAGGTTGTTTCAAAAAGGCTGGGGTTTTTCTTGTTTTGTTGTTTCCCATAACTATTCTGCATTTAGAATATTTACACCATGCTAGAACTGACACTTGCAAATAGGTTTTTACTTTGTGAACATAGCTAATACAATCCATAAAACCTGGATTTTTTCCAATGTACTCTTTTTATTCCCACAGAAGTCAGTGATGGCTGTAACAGCTTTCCAGACTTCCCCTGAAGTCAGTGAAAAAAATCTCGTCAGCTTAAAAGTATGGAGGTTTTCCTTCTTAGTGAAAGTGGATGCTATTTGGGTTTTCTTTGTTGTTTTTCTTTTTAATATGCATCATTCTGCAAAATCTGGATTCTACATGAATTGCTAACTCCTTTTAGTAAAAGTATGATGAGTTTTGTATCTGAACTGGGATTTATGGCCAAAGCAGAAACAAAAGTGCTTCCATTTCCAAATCAAGTCAGCAAACATTATAGAGGACACCTTACAAGTACATTCATTGAATTATTGACTTGCACAGACTGACTATTTATGTAAAGGAGAAGCGAAATAGCCACAAAGTTTGCCTTGAGTTAGGTCATTAATTCCACCATTAATCCTTTGTATCAGTCAGTCTACAGGGACAGAAACCACATGTTCAGGTCATGAGCTTGGATGATCCACTTTGCCTCTCAAGTTCTTCCCCTCAAGCCACAGAAGATATGCAGAGCACTAACTTCCAAAGCTGCCCTTTAGCACTTAACCTGTTCTTTTAAGATCTCAGCCTTGTACTTCCTTGCCTTTTAAGCAATGCAGAAAAATGTCTTCTGAAAACATCAGCATGCTATTTCGCAATACCTTATTAAAGCTAAATGTTGGGTTTCTCCAAAATCAATTTATTTAACTAAATGTATAGGTTATAAATAAAAATGTAACAATAAATAGGATAAGTAAACAGATTGCAATGGGTAAAAGTAACTTTCTTTTCACTGAATTTTACTTATGCCATTTTAATTAAATCAGCTGTTATTGAATAATATTTTTAAAGTAGCATATGTAGAAGATAATAAATGTTATTCTAGTCCATGAGCCCATAAAACATTCCGCATAGATGCACTAACCCTCCTGCCCAGCACAGGCTGAGTGGAAAGTGCAGTATGGACCTCCAACAACCTATAGGGCCATTTTCTTGTGTAGTTTCAATCTACAGTATGCTGTTGAACCAAATCACCTCACACCTATTCCGTTTATTAAGCTGTCTGAAAACGTATTTTGGTATTAGTATTTTGCATCTTATATCTATCTCTTTCCAGATTGCAACAGTATGTACAACTTCCTTGTTTTCACAGAGGGTTTTGACAAACTTGCAAAAGTGTTCATGTTTTCCTGAAGAAATCTTTTGATGAAAGTCTGTGCTGTTATATCACCGACAAGTTTCTTTATTGTCTGTTGTTCTTTAATTTTTTTTTCATTCCTTTTTATAAGCGTCATCCTCTTTGCCATTAAGATCTAAAATACAAGTGGTAATCTTTGACTTTTTCCTTCTTCTCTACCACTGCATCCAAATCTTATCAGTTCTTTCCATCAAATATTAAAGTCTTCAATCTCTTGTGTAAGTCTTAATAATCAGTAACTAGCAAGATTTTAGTTGTGTCTGCCTTGATGACTCTAGACTTCAAGTATATCATCTGTGGTGGTTTGTTGGCTTGGGTTTGGTTAGGTTTTTTCCAAACGCTGCCAAAGTAATCTTTCCTTTGCCTAATTCTGATCTTATCTTTTAAACACACAGTCTGAACTTTCAAACATTGGTCTCTTTCTGATCATTTCTTCCTACTCTATACCACCTTTCCTGACGACCACACCAATTAAAAACATTACTTTTAGGAAGTCCTCAGGAAATTATTCAGGGTGAGAAAAACCAATGATGAGTAAGATTCAGTTCAAGGGAACTAAAAGCATAACTGCATAGACAACTTTCAGTAACTAGTGTTTACATTAAGGCATGAAATTTGATATCTAGCTGAATCAGAATCCAGCTAAATGTAATTTTATCTCTTTGTGCAATACATCAGATTAGCATTTCTAGACTGCCAAGATCATTGTTTGTGTTAAACAAATAACACTAAGCCAGACTGCTACAAATTTTTACTGTGATACTTTGCACTTAGAATATCATCTGTCAAAAGATTGCTCTCAAAGCACTTTACAGACATTAACTAATTGGGCCTAATGACACTTCTCTGGAAACAATGAAGCGTAATTAATTCCCCTTTGTGAAAAGGGAATTTAAGGCATGGAGAGAGCAAACGATTTTTCCAAGGTCACGGAGAATATTGCAGAAGATATGGGAACAGAACCCAAATTGTCCAATCCTCCAAGACTGTGATCTAGGCACAGGAACAGAGCTATCAGCTGTGGGAGGAGGACAGCTCTTCCTTTCCTTTCTTTGTTATTACAGAAGTATGGGAAATTAATTGCTTTCATTAATCCCACTCTAATGGCCTGTGAATTAATATTCCATTAGGAAGCAAGCTCTTTGCTTCTCCAAATTCTGTGTGTAAACAGCACTGAAGAAACTGTGTGTTTCCAAGTTATCACTCTGCCCAGGACCATGTATTGTTCATGTTATTCATTTTTATTGATAATGTCATTTACTATTTATTGTTGAGTTGTGTTTTTAATCCTGTGCATTTGTATTCCTCAGAGTTAAATCTTACAGTGACAAGAAACAGGCCTCAGAACTTCCATTTATGTGTAAGAGGTTATCTCAAGGACTTTTGTAGTTATGTAAATTCATGTCTTAGCTTCATTATAAATTTTGAGGATTTTTTTTTTTAGCTTAAGCTTTAAAGTCAGAGTTTTCCCAGCCTTCACTGAACACGTAGAAGAGGCAGGTAGTTTCCCATTTGCAAATAACAGGTTTGGGGAAAAAATTGCAAAAAATAATTGAAAAGAAAGTAATTAAAGGGAAATTTAAAAGGAAGAATGAGAACTAAACATTCTGCTTTAGGAGTCAGCTTCCCAATGTTCTCTATTTAAATCTCCAATGGACTCCTCTAATTAGAGTTATTATATACATATTCTATTATACACTTATTATAAACAAAATAAGTGTATGTGGTCAGACTTTAAAAAGTGATTAGATACCGAACTGTGTTGGCAAGTCCTTGGGAGGTCTTGATATGAGCAAAGGCACCCAAGTCCCACTGGATGGAGAACAGACAGGGAACGGGTAGTTCCACAGAGGCACGTCCTTTCATTGCACTCAAACTGTCTTCACATATCACTTCTTTAATGGTCTTTGTGCCTTGGTACTTTGGTAGTCTTTTTTAACCCATTCTCCGTAACATTGATAAAATGAAGTATAAAACAAAAATAAAGGAAGTTGCTGAGCAGGACCCCTCTGCCTATCTCTGTATCTGCTTTATTCAAAGGTTAAGAAAATGGGAACTTAACCTTTGAAGCTTTGCTGATGGAAATTGACTGCCTGTAGGTCTTTTTTTACATACTTATTAGTGGTTTTTGATTGTTAACTGGCTTGCTGGATAGACTTTTCTTGTAGTTCTTGTAGCTAAAACAGACAAACAAGAGTCTCTTTGCCGCTCTCATAAAACCTCATAGGAATTCGCACCTCACTTTGCACTGATCAAAATGTGTAGCAGTGAACAAAGAAAGTAACAACTGGGATAGCCATAAACTAATATAAATAATTAAATCCAGACTCTGCAGAACGTTTTTTTGTTTGTTTTAAATAGCCACTTTTTTTGTTGTTGTTGTATTAACCACAATGGATTTAGCAGCTAAATAAGACAACAAAGAGTATATGAACCAAAAGACAGTTTATAAAAGGTTTCACATCTGTACAGAATTTTTATTTTCTATAAAACAAGATTTTTTTATTATTTTAAAAATTGCAGCTCTCAAACTGTTCATTGAGAAATCATCTATAACATAACTGTAGTGTTTTTAAAGACTACAAAGAAATGTTTCATTTTAAGTGCATACCATTGATATTCCTCTGCACTGACTTCTCTTCTGACAATTATTTTCCATAGATGCTGTACCTATTAGCAGTGTGGTAGTGCTCGGAACTTGAGATCAAGGTACATTACATTTGCTTCTGCTGTTGTTGTAAAGCTTTGCTGTCCTCAGTTTGAACCTAGGTGAGCGAAAATGGCTATTTCGGAAAACTAGAGATAAAATCTGCAGGATTCCAGATATCTAGCAAAGCTATTACAGCCTAATATTTTAGTATCTAATTCCAAGAGCATCCAGTAACAGGCAGGACTCAAAACAACTCCCAGCTGGCTGTGCTTCTAAAAGAAACCAGACATTGTTTTAACTGGGTTCCAAATTTACAGATGTAATTGTGTACTGATGGCCATGTGGCCTCTTAAAACATAACATTTAAATAATGGGCATTTAGCATGAACTGATAAAACCTTAAGGTTGTAACGTTAGCTCCTTTCTCTCTTCTTGCACCAGAGCCCTCAAGTCCTGATCCAAATAATGATGTGTTTGGCTATCTTTTCACATAGACCAGGTCTCAGAAACATCGATGATTACTTTGTCTAGATGTATTATGTTCTCAGTTTCTCACAAGGTCTAGTACATCCCATACCCACTTTATTTTCTCAGCTTGGACCTTGACCACACAACTGGTCATCCCTGCCCTGCAATAAGCTTAAATATATGAGAAAGCACCACTGCAGGCCCTTCTTCCTCTGCTCCTTTCTTCCCAGACTGTCCACATGATCAAAACCCTCCTAGTTGAGGCCAGCAGTCCTGCTACCATGGTCATTGCTGAGCCTATACCTTTTTCAGGACAAGCCTTGATGCTCCACTGGTACAGATATATCAGCTCCTTCACCATTCCCACCTTGTACAAAGCAGGACAGTTTGCCTATTGGGAACCTAGAAAGATGGAGGGAAAGTATCTTGCTGATCATTCGGAAGATCTAGAAGACACTCAAAGGGCCTGAGGAAAAAATTCCCTTCTGCTGTTCCCTGAGAGTAGGCATTCCTCTGCTATACACAGAGTTTCATTTATAAGAAAAAAAAAAAGCCTTGCTCATGGGAATAGGAAACCACAGCCTTTGGTCCAGCGGTTGTATCCATCTGCCAGATTTCGGCCCCCAGACATTTCATTGCAGGACTAAAATCCTTCATTCTTGGAAAACAATTTTTTTTCCCCATTATTAGTATTAGTCCACAACATGTTCTAGACAGTCTGAACAGTTTGTGTAAAATCCAGAGACCAATGGGTTAAATATCAACTCAGAAATGTGCAACCTGAAAGCAGAGGCTTAGGAGACAGTTTGTCAGCAGTCTCTCCACTTCCTCTCACTAATAATATTGTGTTATACTACTCATAGCACAAACTCTTGTAATGACATTACTGGAATTGCTGTAGAGGCATAATATATCCTAAGGTATATTTATTATAATGCTAAAATTTTTGATATCCACACATTTGTCTGTCAAAATTTTCATGATGATCCTATTTTTCTCCTAGCATGTGAAAGAAAACTGGTAATTTGCTGGGTTTATGTTTGTGTTACCATATCTCAGAAACAGATTAAATTTCACTCTAATACTGTAAAATTTGAATTAATGTTTGAGCCCTTAATTTACCTTTCCCATGTGTAAAATGGAAATATTTATCTATGATGCATTTAATATCTGTCTTTCAAAAATGCTGCTGTAACAATGTACAACAATTTGGAAAAAGAAAACATAAAAGGCTCCAAACTGTATTTCGATTAGAGGATTATGCCAAAACACATAATACCATATCACTAACAGAGCTGCACTAAAAAAAATTAGATTAACTGCAAAACCAGATAAAAAATTACTTCACTGGCCCATACTGCTGTGCCTGATTTGGATGGCATTCAAAAATCATGTTTGGTAAATGACGGAATAATACAAAAAACTTCTTTGTCCGTATGGAACTGTATTTTAATCAATCTTCTAGAAAACCAGAGACCACACAAAAATGGTGATAAATGGATATTAAAGAAAACGTGAATTGAATGCTTTAAATGACTGATAGTTCTGTGTGTTGATAGATACACCTCATCTGGCTTCAGATTACTCAGTTATTCTGAGCCCGTGTAACTCTGGTACCACCAGGCTGCTCTTTACCTCCCTTATTTTAGACAAATACCTTGTGTTGGGCTGAGCTGCCTTTGAGACTCACAAGGAGAGAACCTAACAAAGTAGTTGGGAGTAGTTTACACCCATGCTTAAAGTGGAGAGAATAAATTAACTGTATTTAAAGGCCTGTACATGTAATACAGCTGGGAGTTTTGTCAGTAAAGTCTAGGGGAACCTGACCATCCCAGTGTGGTATGACCAAATCAGGGAACTTGTGGGAAAGGAGACTGGTCTAAATTTGAGAATAATTTTTCATTATGAGGTAAAATTCCTCTAGTTCTCAAAGTGACGACTGCAGCCAGGAGTGATTTTTAGCTTTCAAATTATATCCGGCAAGATCTTTGCCCAGATCTCAGCTAATTATACAGTGAATGTTTAAAGGCAGTTTTTAATTCCATAATGGACCCACCACAAGAGGGTTTTTTTCTATGAAAAGTGCTGAATATAGAGTACCTGCCACTTTTCCAGAGAGATGAGTGTAGAAAAGTCTATAGGTGTCACATAGCATCTCAGTTTTATCCAAAGTAATAACTAGCCAAATTTATCTGCAGTAAGATTTTTTTCAGAAGTGCTAATAAATTTAGAGGGACCATGGGGCAGCAAAAGCAGTTCTTTTAGTCCTAAAAGGCCTTTCTCTCTGCGAAACCATCTGCATCAAGGGAAGGGGAATGAGAAAGCATACAGATAAGGACAGCTATTTGGCTACGTCTGTACTTTTCTTTTTTAGATCTTGCTCCTCTCAGAAAGCTATATTATATTTGTACACAATGGAAAAAATGTCTTTATTTACATTGCTGCCACATCAGATTGATGGCTATCTATTTGCCCCTTTTCATGTCATCTGAAGTTAGGTGTCCCTCAGCCACTTGCTGTCAACACCGTCCTTTGCAGAGCTTGTGCTGGGTCCTGGTGATCTTTATGAACCATCCACCCTGCTGTCTAAGATGTTCCCTCAAACAGGCCCATAGGGAGCCTGTGCTGATTTGGAAACCTGGAAGTTTCTGTAAAAGAAGTCTATACTTTAATTACATCCATATTAATTAAATCTATCTGATGCAGTTCCTGAGCCAAGTCCTCATTTTCTCACACAAAAAGGGGTGGAAAAAGTTTTCAGAGTGGAAGTCATGAAGCTCTCCCTTTCACTGTCAGGGTCTGAGAGATGCCCAGAAGCCTCTATGAGTCACTCTACTATCATAAATCAGTGGGCTGTCATGGTATTTTCAGATGCCTGCTGTCAAGAAATGTATCCTGCCTGCAAGCCCGGAGAATAATTCAGGAAATGAATACTGCATTTGTGGAGAGTAGAAAATGTTGTAGAGTCAAAATATTCATTTCCAGCAAATCTTTAACATTCATACCAGGAACTAGCATGCACATCCAAGCTATTCATACATATTTTCTATTTTCGGTACAGTTCCACCAAAAATAGCCTGGTTCCTCTTTCCATTGCTGAACCTATGACAGAGAACATGCCATTCCCTTTGACAGCTATTGGGAACCAAGGATACTTCCTTCATGTTAAGGTGATCATTAAAAAGAATACACCTTAAATAAATGAATGCCATGAGAGATGGGAGCTTCCTTTAGGGAAACATTATTATAATGGCACTGTATACACCTAAACTTAAAAATTACATGACATAGGCACAAAAAGAAGATTTTCTTGAATAGATGTTCAGGTAGTCAGTGGACTACTTCCAAAATGACACATTTAGGACTCCTAGACAATCCAGAATATGTATGCACTTTCCTTTCTTATGTGATAGAAATGCATAATCAGAACACAAAAGAACAATTTCACTTCCTTAACTTGCCTAATGTAGTTATTTGGAAACAGTTTCAGCTGACAATGCAAATGGCTCCAACCACTTTGTCTCCTGAGGAAAACTCACACAACCAGCTGTGGTGTCAGACACCCAAGTTTAGCATGTAACTTTCAGTCATGGTGAGAACCCATGAGTCCTTTGTTCTGTCTTTTGCATGTTTTCTCCCAACTGGTCAATGTTTTCCCTCTTTTATGTATAAAGTTATGTATATTCATTTCCCGTCTTTAATATGTATCAGTTCTTTAGTATGTATCAGTTCTAGACAGTTCTTTGTTCCTCAATGCCCCATTGGATCCTTCCCTAAGTCCCTCCTATGTAATGTTCCCATTGGTTTCCTTGCTGTCAACCCTGCCTACTTGCCCCTATCCCATTGGCTGAGTCCCTTTCCCCACCTATTCTGTACCCAGTATAAGATCCCTGGACCCTCCTACCAATTTGGCTCTTCATCCCTGTCTTTTCTCTGGAATAAACCTACATGGAGCATATATAGAGAGCCCCCTTTGTCTTTTCTGTGGAGTAAACCTACATGGAGCATATATAGAGAGCCCCCTCTCTTTACTTCTTTGCCTCTGCTACTTCACGCTTACTCAACCAGCGTAGAGGGAAGCTCCCTCGGGTGAGGAGCTCAACTCCATCAGCCTGCTTTACTTGTGGATGTGTGACTGCCGTAGCGTGGACGGGACCAAGGCTAGACCTCCGGGCCCCTTTTAAGCTAGCACGCAGCTCCCCATCAGTTTCATTCATCTGTAATCTTTTTAGAGGACATCATGAAATATAATTCAAAACAATATATCAGTCTAGGATTTGTAACTCCATGAAAATTAAAGTCTTTTGCTGAGCATGGAGCAGCAGGTTTTAAACTCAGAGACATTTCATAAATTCTTTACAAAGGTGCATAGGATGTGATCCAAGCAGAGTCCTCCTGCAACTTCCTGAGCAAAGTCTATAGAAACGAAGACATAATACAATATATGCCACATAGTTCCATATGTTTTCCTCTGACAAGATCTCTGCTGCACTTCTAGTCTCAGAAACCAGACATACAATATGGATTTTCTCTTCCTGTAAGAAGTAGGAAAAAATGTCCCTTGACTCACAGGTTCCATGCAGTGGTCTCCTTTGTCTGGAGCTTGGGAAAAGCAACACTATCACATCTACTGAAGTTACTGGGAATTTTGAGCCTAACATCACTGTTCTCTATCTTGTGTCTACGGTCAGATTGATTTCATGGCCTAGGCTAGGTCATGAAGTTTAGAAGCCTTTTAAGCCAACCATATTCAAATGTGTTTGTATCCTTAGCATACATAGTTGTAAAATTCAGTGTTTATGTAGAGAGATGACTCATCATACACCTGTAGGGCTAATATGTGGGTTCAAATTTTGCATTTAATCTTAAGAAGCTTTCTGTGGAGCTATTATCATTATAGGTGTTATTAACACCAGTAGGGGCTCCCTACAGCTACATGGGAATTAATTTGCTGCTTCTGACAGAGCAGACACTATAAATACGTATATCAAGTATAGTCAGTGTTTTCAGGAACTACATTGATTCTTCTGAGCAGGGTTTTGCTTGCTTTTTCTTTGCTTCTCCTTGTATCTTTACCCCCTGCTGCATCCTGTAGTTTTCTTTTCTATACTCTTTCCTTCCTTCTAGTTTAATTAAATGAATTGATGTGAACATACAAAGCCTCACACACTTGTAAATTGCCATTTACTATACCAAGCTCTCCACATCCATGGAAATTGCTTTTTCCATCCTTGATTTGCAGGCAGCATGTAATAGGAGTGTAAGCATGGTCTGTCCTATGGGATTATTAGACAGATGAAAAATGAGGTGCAATAATAGTGGAATAAATACAACAGCAGTGCAGTGTTTGGCAACAACAGGCCAAAGAAAATTATTTTAATCTTCCATATATGGATCAGAAAATGCAGAAAAAATGTATATAATTCTGTCATTAGTGTACAAAGAATTCTTAGTAAGGCAGTGGTTGAAGAAAAGAAGTAGATGGGGGCCTGTTCAACTGACAAAGGGTCAACAAAGATGTATATTTGTGTTATAAGGAAGATTTGAAGCAATATCTGCACAACCAGACAATCCAGTAAGATGGAAGCTTAAAGAACCATGAGTGTTGTGTGGGTCTGTCCTTAGGAATAGACAGTACCAGTCTGGGACCTTGCATGGTCCTCTGTCTGCTGCTGAGGTGCAGCATTCACAGGCAGTGGCTTCAGAGCCATGGATGTCTTGAAATGTCCGGTGAGAAATGACAGAGACTTGAAAGTCTCCAAAGCAGGTCAAAATGTGACTGGCCTGAAAATAAAGGGGCTACATTTATCCAATGAATATTTATTAGACCCAGACAGCTCCTTTCTCATAAATTGGTTAGGAAAGATAAACTGGAAAAAAGACCTGATAAAGCAAAATTAAATGATCTCATAGACATCTCAGTTGCCCTCCTGATTTTAACTAAGGACAGGAATTTGTCTTGAAGAACTTAACCTCTAGAACTGAAGAGTTCAGCAATCTGAAAAGGAGAAAAAAGATGATTAGTGATGAATTTTGGTAAAACGTAAATACATTTGAATTGGAATAGCAGAGGTTCTTTGAAGAAAAACTAGTGAAAAAAAAAAAAAGGTGAGAAGCTGGTAAAAACAACCTGTGAATTAGATAATCTTCAGCACAGTACATAAAAGATGGCCTTAAATGATACCAACAATTTGAGCTCACGTCGTACATTTCCAAACTGCAACATCTCAAGGTGACCTATACAACAGCTTGAACGGTGATGATGGGGAGTTCATTTTGACTTGGGACTTAACAGCATTTACACATTTACATTATTATTATTCGGTGACAAAGAAAATAAGGATCACTGAAAGAAAAGCTATAAGGTAAGAGTTGTTTTTTAACAGCTTTTTATTTGTTTAAAATGGAAGTCACCTTAAAAACCTTCCTTTGAAAGAAAATACGTATTTGATAGAAAAGTAGCAAAAATTTACTGTCTGTGGTATTACTATATCTGATAGATTCCAGAAAAAATGCTAGGATAGGAGGTGAAACAATGATTTTGGTCTTAGAAAATACTCTGAGAAACAATCAATAGGTTGTGGACATGAGCATCAATGAATCATCTTAACTTGCGATGGAAGTGTCCTTCCACATGAAACTGCATTTCAACTCAAATGACTTGAAAGGGCATTGCCGGTTCCTCAGCAGAAAGAGAATGATTTTGGAAAAATAAAGCTTGCAAAACCTGAAGGCCAAAAATGTATTTTCATGCCTGACATAATAAAAGCTTTATTTAGTTTATGTTGTGTGACCTGCTCTACTCCTGCAGACAATAAAATAATAATATTGTGGAAGAGCCAACAAGAATTAAAAGCCATCTAGAGTCATAATTTTGATGCCATTTGCTGGTATTTCAGTAAACTCTTCTAAGGCACTATGAAACTATTTACTGATGTCTGAAGTCTGTTTCTGAGACCATTATCGTCCTTTCAAAATGTTATCTTGGTTTCAAGAACCACTGAAAAGCATAAGTAATCTTGTTTTTTCACTTTAATCTTTTGACATTGTCTTCTCACTCTCATCTATGACAACTTTGAGCTGTTACCTTTTATAAAATAAGAAATTTTAATCATATCTCTTTGGAATTCCTACTGACAATCTCTTCCTCACATTTATCAACACTTACTATTTCAGTCAGTTCTGCATCTGCTTAGTTTCTAAGGCAAAATGTGGTGCATCCATTCATTAAATCTCAGGAATCTCATCACTATTTAGAAACTGACAATATCAATGCAGGGATCCTATTGTGAGACATTTATTTCTTCCAAGTTGGATTATGGTAATTTTTATTAAATAGATTTCTTAAAGCTGTCTGGGTTTAAGGATGAGGATGCTCTGGTCATATGTGAGCACTTGAAAACCATACTATCTTTCCAAGGTTTCCACACTTGTTTCAATCTTTCACTGTTTTCCAGCTACTGGTCTGGCTCCTTGTCCCCGTATCTCAGCTCTGCCTTACATTCCTTTGTTTTGCTCAAGTTCAAGTCTTCTTCTTCTGCTAAGTCACCAGGTTCATAACACCTCACCATTCATAACACTTCAATCCTAAAGTCTCTTCTGAATATATCAGCCTTGATGCTGATACTGTTAAGGTCTAGCAAATACTGCTGGGAGACTGCAGAGCGAGTCTGAAACATGACCTTTGACTAGATCTACATTAGAAAGGAGTCTGGTCCAACAGAAGCAAATTTTTTTTGGCAAAAGAAGCTGCATTGAAGCCTTCTTATGGAGGAGTTGAGAGGCCAGCCTCCAAGGTGATAGGAAGATACACTTGGAAATGGCTGGATCCTTTTCAGCTGGCAATTCTTTTGTTTGCTTATAATCATTCATAGGAAACTCTTGTCCCTGGAAACTCTTCAAAACAGTGCTGTAAGGAAAGCTTCCTGGTTGTCCCTGTTGCCAGGTGTGGTCTATGAGAGACTTCCACCTCTGCAGGTTCCGTCATATTTTTCTTGGCTGTTACCCTGCATAAAAGTGTCAGCAGAATTTTTTTCTTTGAAAGATGCCAAATAGGACATTAAGCTGGTGTGGAAAGAGGTTCTGTGTTACACAGAATACAGCAGGTATCTCTATCCTTGTAGGACAACATACCAAGTGTTCCAGCTTTACTCTGTGGAGAGGGCTTCAAACTGCTTTCCTGTGAACCTGCCACTTGTGTCAGAATTGTTGCTGTACATTTTTAGTTTTTTACAGCAAATAGCTGTACTTCTGTGAGGCTCTGAGTTGGCTTCATAAATCACAATGACAGGGTGGATACTTCTTAGCATCCAGAAGTAGGAACACCAGGTCTTGCCATGGAGTCACTTATGTCAAAAGGAACTTGTGAAGAGGAAATACACTGTGAAGGTGCCATGTTTGGATAGGCAGATGTGCAGGTTTACTTTCTCATTTGCACCTGGTGTTGCAGCCCTGCTGTGCTTGTCACTCACTTTTCTCAGTGTGTAGACTGGTCTAAGAGCAGAAACATCTATTTCACTGTTCTGTAATATGCAAATCTGATGGTGTTTACTGGGGCATTTTCTAACACTGGTTAATTTCTGCTTTAGCTCACCTGAGAATAGTACTTACCAGATTAATTTCTGAATTATAGATGTAACCAATGTAATACCCATGTAATTGTACCAGAAATTAACTTGGCCTGTTATGTTTAAATATTTATGTGAACATAGTCTCCCTTCCCCCTCATTTAAATATTTCCTTCTTGTTTAGATATACAAGATCTGAGGCTGAAAACAACGTGATTGTCATTGTACTGGAGTACAGTATCAATAACACTTAGGCCCGCACAGAGAGGAAATCAGCCAGGGTAGGGGGTTCTTTTTCCAAATTAGATTTCTTGGAATAGAGAAAATGGAAAAATCCATTATTTCAAACATCTGTCTGCATTAGAAAGCCTCCACCAAAATCACAGGATGTGTCATAATTAAATGGCTTGGAAATAATTTCTTGAGAGCAGAAATTTTATATTCAGTCATGCATAGCAGAACAGAGGAGGTTTTCCCCTCAAAAAGCTTCCTTGCAGTAAACTATTATACTTTCAAGAATGCAGGATCTGTTATGAATCCAAAACAGAATTAAAACTTTTAAGCATACAAAGATCTCATTTATGAAGATGGAGTTAACCAATCTATAAATTCCGGGGTTCTGACCCCTGAGGGTTCTTTTCCTCCATACTAATGGTTCAGTCACTCATTAATAAAATGCTTGCTGGTCACCTGAGTAATGGAACAAAGACAATTTTGAGAGATAAGAGTTTGCTACTGCTCAGATGCTCCTGAGCAAGGATTTCTTCTATGTGAAGAACAAGACCATGACTTCTCTTATGTATCCTCACCCAACACTGCCAGAGGTGGTTGCAGAGAAAGTAGGTCAAAAAGCATTCCTGATACGAATTTATATTCAGGGATGTGAGTCAAGAGCCAGACATACATGTTTTGCAGGCAAGGCATGAGAACCTGAATGTCTGACACTTATGTAAGTGATGGTCTCACAGTTATAATAGCACAGTGCACCCTCAAGGTAAAAACTTGCATTTATGTGAATTCCTATGAAAAGTAATATTTCTTTGCAATATCTAGACCTAAAACCAGAGGTGAGGGAGTCAGGGGAGCCAGGCAAAATGCCATTTCAAACAGTAACTTCTTGAAGTTGCAGTTTACAGTGTTTATAGGTGGAGATTAACTAAGTATCTGGGCAGAATGACTCTCAGTCTATTTAAAAGAAGACGCAACCCTTTTGTGGGTAAGTGGGAATATCATATCACAACTGTGCAACAACATACTTAGACTAAGCACTGAAATTTCCTTCTGTTCCAAAGAGATATTAATCACAGCAGGAAAAAGGAATCTGTCATCCTTAGAGAAAAGTGCTAAAATGTATAAAATTTCAATAAACAGCTTCACATTACATCAACACCGTTCAGCTGAAAACCTTCAGATCTTTCAGTCCTGTATAAAAAGACATCAATTTTTGAAATGTACATACTAAAAGAAATGCAGGGCCATGATGGTAGTGAATATAGAAAACTATTTGTACACAATCAAGTTAGGTAATGGTGCAAAAAATTGCTCTATAAATCAATCTGCCCTTTATGCTTGTTTCATTAAGGGATAATATAACTCTGATATCATTTCACTAAAGTTGGCTAAGCTTCCCATATTTGATTTCCATCCAATTTTTTTAGCAGAACTCAGCATTTTAGAAACAAAGGAAAGAAAAAATCCTGTGCAGATGTACATTTTCCTGATGTTTAATGCAGAACAGCAAGGTTGCAGTACATCAGTCATCGTGGCAAACAGCCGATATGGAATATTAACTGAACTTTGAAGAAAAACTGTATTTGTTCTAAATGCCTATACTGGTGTTTGTAGAACATTTGAATATTCCTAAGTGGGTGTGAGAGTTATCAGTAAGTGAGGGCTTTATGGGATAACATCTCCCTACAGGCAAATTTTGCAGCTCTAACTGATGGTAACATGTAGCCGTACAATCAGACCTTAAGTCAGTTTTTGCCTTGTATTGCCATCTAGATTTGTACAAGTTTATTCTGAACTGGTTTGTACAGAATGAGAAAAACAGCCACTGATATTTCCTGGAAACACTTCATTCCTGATTTACCTCCTGCACATTCTTCACTCGATCCTGTTAACAACCCTCTACTCTTAGAAAAGGTGCTAAGCTCCCTCTGTTGCCATTTAGTTCAATGGGGTGACAGGAGATTTTGACCAAATGTGTGATCATGTCACATGCACATCTCACTTAGTTTTTGAGTGAGATGAGACCATGTGGCTCCTTAAAATCAGCTTGTATCAAGTTTGAAGGGATCCATATAACATTTCATGCATGCAATCATTAGTCATCTGATATATCAAAAATAAACACACCTTCAAAAATATCAGCTTGCCCCCAGTCCTCTTCTTTGATGATGTAAAATAAAATTAATCAGATTTATTACTTTGGAGGTTTTATTCTAAAGGATAAGCCACAGTATCTGTTCTCAAGTGTTCAGAAATCATACTCATACATAATGGATAATTTCCATTTCAACTCTTAGACACATGAAAAATCATGAAAATAAGCAATTAGCATGATTTTTCTTTTGGTGCTGAACAAGTTAACATTTGTAAAATAATTTTTGGCACTGATGCCATGTTATTTTGTAAGCTGAAGTAATAAGATAAGTAAATGCTTATTTTTAAACATTTTTCTTGGTGTAATCATTTTCACTCTGTTACTGATCTTTTATGTCTGTTTCTTTAATCCATTTCAACAACACAGTTTTATATATTTTCATTTTCTTAATTCTTATACGTTTATTCACTTGCATTTTTACTTACCTTTTTTCTCATGCTGTGATATGTTTCTCCCTCTCTCTACATCATGATAAATTTTTCCTCACTGATCTGCTGATCTGGGCATAGGACCTTCTCTGTCTTGGCCTATCCTTATTTTAGCCCACAAATAATTAGGTTCTGCCTAGTTCTGAGGAAGGTGTATCTTACCTCAGAAGGAAGTTCTCCAAGTAGCAAATAGATTACACAAGAGTTAGCAAGGTACACCCTGTGTAGCAGAAACTTCTGAACCCCTCCATGCTCTCCGCCACATGGCTATCTTCACTCATCATGGGCCCATCTCCTGCAAAGACCAATGTTATTGGTGTTTCATGTGTTTGTACATGTGCCAAACACTCACATCCAGATTCCTGGGTCTGTGTCCACACTGCCTGGTTCACATGGCACTCTCAGACTTACTATCTACCCCATAAATTCTTTCAGCCCTTTGAAGTCTATGGCCCTGATCCTCAGACTTCAAAGCATATTCCAATCTGAATAAACACATACTGCCTACATCAATCTCACTGCACCCTGCAGTTTTACTGTAATGAATTGGTTTGATTTTTTCTTTCTTTTTTTTCCTTTTTCCCTTCCCTTAGTGGAAAGCTTAGAAGCAGGTGTTTTTCTGATGAGAAAAGACATTCCAGTTATTATCAGAGTTCAGCGAGCAGAATCATAAGTGCTAATGCATCTACAGAACTGCAGTGAAATACATCCTTGGTTAATAAGACAGGAGAAGGTTGGTGTTCAGATGTAGACATGGCTCATAGGCAAATAAGTCAAAAGAAGTGTAAAGCAGTAGTTGTAAAATAAGGCAGCAGAAGTGGAACAGCTGACAACAGAACACAGACAATGAAAGTGAAAAAGGATAAAACAAGGCAACAGAAGTGGAACAGCTGACAACAGAACACAGACAATGAAAGTGAAAAAGGAAGGGAAGACTGAATCTATAAATCTGTTGAGTTAGAGTGGAATAACGTTTTCTTCACACCTTAACCAAGTAGAAATATTTTTGAATAGGAGGTGCACTGTGCCTTTCTCATACTAGGAAAAGTGGTAGAACTCTAATCTAATCAGCTGTTTGGATAGGTGCTGCCCTGTGTTTAGGCAGAAGCAGCTGGAGTGAAGATTAGATTGGTTCAAACCAGAACAGGGACAGCTTGTAATTATTCCAGTCTTCCGAGCCCAGATTTTACTTTCCATGGGCAGCTGCAGGATAACTGGACAGCTGCTATCTACCATTAACAGAGAGGTAAGTGATTTTTTCAATCCATTTCCAAAATCAGATTCATGTTAGATTGACAAACATCCAAAATTTTCTGTATCATCCTAGCTGTGTCTAAAAGGGAGAGCAATAAAGTTGATTCATTAAAAAAATGGTATCTGTGATATATGTAACCCAGAAAAATATTAAATATTCTGATTTCCAGCAAGGTAATTTTACTTCAGGCTGAAGACACTAGCACCCAGAGAGGACTGACAGCATGAGTGAGTGCTTGAAAAGGAAAGAACACATAATGCAGGTCTACCATTTAAATATTTTTCCAGGGCAACCTTTGAATCAAGATGGCAACAGATTGATCTTATAGACTAACAACAGATAAAAAAGTTTGAAATATTCCATGAAGAAAAGAAGCAGTTTAGGGCCTCTTGGTAAAAGAGAAGAACTAACAACCTACTGGGATCAAAAAGGATTGACTTTGCCAAAGCAGTTTCAGGTTGGGATGAAAAGAGTAATTGAAAGAGTCTTAATTTCCTTTTATGGTTCAACAGCCAGAGTTCATACAGACAAAATAGATAAGGACTTTAATGGTTAGAGAAAAAGGTGCTGAGTTTGTAAATGAAGTCAGTGTGGAAACCATTTCTTCCTATACATTTTTTAAAAAGTGAACGGACAGAGAACAGGATAAATGTGTTTTACAAATGCTAGAAACATATGTAACAAGATTCTTGAATTAGAAACATATGTTGAAGGAAAATTATGATTATATTGGAATGACAAAGACTTGCTTAAATCAAGCTATCATCTGGGAGATAAAATTACCAACATATAAAGTTTGCAGATGGGTGAGGTAAAACAAAAGTAATGAGAGAGGGAGAAATTTGCACACAGGGAGAATACTGAACAAACAGAAAAAAATGACACCAGAATTTTGGCTGACAGAATAGGGACTATTTGAAGTAAAGTGAAGAATGAGATATGGAAAAAGTTAGTCCTTGGATCTTGCCAGAGAACGTCAGAAGAGAATGAGAAAGCATTATCAGGAAATGTTTTTACAGATGAAGGAAGTCTGTATCAAACTTGGTGTAATGGTTGTGTTAGGAGTTCAATTGACTAGACATTTCCTAGGAAAATATTAGTGGGGAAAAGGTAGGAAGGAAGCATGATTTTGAAAGTAATACAAGATTGCTTCCTGTACAGGAAAAGGGTAATGTGCATGTAAGGACTAGAAATAAAGCAGATACAATGAATACAGTCAAAGACAGGGAGAATAATACATTAATTAGTGTAATATCCAGACTGAAATGCCAGAAAGACTGTAAAAAGGTAAATAGGAATTGTATTTTAGTAAAATCAAACTCTGAACGGCTATTAATAATTTAAAATTAGCCTGAAAATATCCAGCTCTGCCAAAGGAAATTCAGAAACCCATCTGAGATATATTTCAGAAAGATATATTCAAAATACAAATAATATATCGTGAATGAAGACAGAACAAGCACTAAAGTTGTTTCAGGGAAGAGTAATGCAGTATCTGCTTCCAGTCTAAGAACAAGTATAGAATTATTTTGATGCCAGTAGTGAAAGTTTCCAACAGCTTAAGTGACCTATAAGCTTGCCCCATCCATACTGTTCCCACTGCTGAAAGAAAAGCAGGGGAAGGAACTGGAGTCAAAGAGAAGAGGTTGGAAGTGAACAGGGAAATGATAAATGTCTAAATGTATCCTCACACATTTTCCTGCATCTTGGGGAGGAGCTTCACAAATGAGCTTGGGTGCCATGCACAGGGCCCAGGGGTGTTCCTCCAGTGCACATTACTCATTTCAGATGTGGAGAGCCTGGCTCGAGACCATAATTTGTCTAATAGAGGAGGGCTCAGTTCTCAAAAGGAAACTACTTTTTCATGAACAAATAGGTAGCCTGGGGCAAGCTGCTTTTATCTTTTCATTCTGAAGATGATACAGTTGTACTACTGATACAGCATTTGCTGTTTGTTGAGTGTTGGCTGTTAAAAGGGTTGTAGGTGACTGTCTGAGGAGCTCCAGGACAACATTTCAGTGCATGGCATAATTTCACCCAGAACTGTTCAGGCAGTCCTAAATTTCCCATTGCCCTCCAGCTAGTGCCTGTATTCTGCTCTGGAGACAAGAATATGAGTTCAAGGTGCTATTCCAAAAAAATGAAGCAATGTGAAGCTGTACCTGCCACCCCTTGGTTATGCTCCTCAGCCTTCCACAAAACCTTCCTACTTCACCTTTATCACTGGTTCAAAAGGGCCATTGCTGAACCTCATTCTTTGTTTATAGCTCTAATTTTATTTAAAATAACAAATGCATTGCAAATATCACTGAAAATAGGTCTGGTTTTAAATTATCTGTGGTATGTTAATTTAATATGTACAAGAGTCTTTTGTTTCACTTTGTCCCAGATTACTTCTTTTCCCTCAGAATTGCCACAAAATAATAAAATGGACAGAAATTATTTCCACTCTCCTGACTGTCGTCACCTTTATGGAAAGAAAATACTTTTTCCCATTTTTGGACAATGTTTGCAGCCAATGCACTCATGCTGATCAGTTCAGCCAAAATCACTTTACATTCCTGTCTAGACACAGGACTAGATTCTGTCTGGGGCAACCATTTCTAAAGCCACAAGGAATCCAGAGGAGACCTCTTGGATTTACCTAACAGAGAGGTGGACAGATACTCTAATGATTTCCCCTGTGCAAGGAGGACACTTCTCCCTCAAAAATACAAACAGGACTCCTGTTTAGGAGATAAAATTCTCCTAAAAATTTGTTCACTTTGTGAAATGCAACAACTTAGTTACCAGGAAGATTCGGTACACAAGAATATTCACACTTGCAAGGAGTAAAAATCGGGTTGAATCTTGATTAGGCAACAGTCTTAGTGTAGGAACTAAGACCATATATCTCAAAATTCTTTATGTGTTTATTCCTATTAACTTTATTCCATGGCTCAGTAGTTACCTGTTCTCCAGTCCTGTACAGTTGGCCTCTTGGCAGCTGACCATTTGCACTATTTGTAAAACTGACCATTATATAGACGTTTAACAAAAATTTGTATGCTACTTGTATTGATCCATTAAGTCAGCTTCCAGTTTCATCCCCACATCTACTTTGGATCAGTAAATTTTGCACGTCCACTTAACTTCCATCTCAGCACTCTTCAGTTGAAATCTGTTATAAACATTTGGCTTCCTATGCAACTTCCAAAGGACTGAAGCTGACCGTCAGATTGAGTACTCAATACTATACAAAGTCTGCACAAATACTGCAGAAAAAGGAGTACACAACTGCTTCCCTTTAAGAAAAAACTATCCTGGGGAAAAACAGAAAGGAGAAGAGATACACAGATTAGTGTCATGGGTCACAGTATGACCACCCAGATTGCTGCATTTGTGTGGTGTAAAGTGTGAGTACATGTGCTCTGTCTTTCTTCACGCAGCAAAAGGCTCAGGCTTTCTTTTCCTGGAACAAGAAATAGGAGTATCAGTAATTTTCTTGTACTGAGATGATTTGAACCAATGGTCAAGTTGGAAAACCCACTGCTCTAAGGATTAAAGCATACTTTTAACATTTGGTGTGTTTCTTGACATTTATGGATCAATGTTATAAGGTTGATCTCACAGCTGTTTTCCTCTGAGTTTCTGATAATTCCACACATTTCTCCTTTCATTCATAGCAGCCTCACACTCACATGCAACAGACTGGTAGTAGCAAGCACAGGTCCCTGCTGTATAATTATCAAGACAGGAAAGATCTAAGAAGCATTTTAAATGGATACAGCTGAGTTTTGTAATTATTGTAAGAAAATAGGGATAGAAACATTTAAGATGGTACCTGTAAGGGAAAATGATTAGTCCCTGTTTCAAGCACCTCTTAGCAGTGTGCCAAAGCATTAAGAAAGAAAAAACCACACGACTTCCAGGTATATTTCTGAGGATCTGAATAACTCATTATGTCTAGTTATTTTATCACTATAAGGCAGTGTAATCATTCACTCACCTCCAGCAATGAGAAAGAAAAATGGCAAAAATGGTGGAAAATAATATCTGTAAAGCATGACCTTTGTCGGGGTAGTTGTCTGGTCTTGTGCCTGAAAACCATCAAATCTCAAAATACAGTCTTTTTTAAAGCTTTATTCCTTACACCCAAGGAAATACAAAATAGCGACACAGGCACTCCTCAGCTCTGAACACAAGCAGTGTTTGAGTTTTAACAGTGTTTGAGTCACAGCAGCACAGTGCAGTCTGCCTGAGTAGACCTGTTCTCCCACATGGACCCTAGCAAAAATAACAGGACTCCAAACATCTGCAAAAAGTACATGAGAACATCAGAACCTTGATTATTCCAACCACTGCCATATATTTATATTCTGGAGTCAAAATGAGAACTTCATTTTCTGCTTACGCTTAGCTGTGGAAATTAATCATTTGGGATTGTAATTATACCTATGATGCTCAGGGAAATTATAATAACATTCAAGGCACCACATCTTTAGCCTGCATTTTGTCTTAGACATGTTAGAGAATGCTTAATGAAGCATTTTACATCCCATTAAAACTTTATAGTACACACTACCTCCTACTAAAATTCCTTAGTCAATACCTAAGTGCAGCTTAAAATCAGATACACTTATAAAATATAAACATATTGTATAAATTTCCTGCATGTTAGAGTTAACACAACTTAGTAGAGAAGGATAGAGCTCCATGTATTTGGTGCAGTACTCACAGAAATAACGGCTAGTGGTAATAGATGCTAGCTGGAGATCAGGTTGCATTTGTGTACTGTTACATGGCAGTTACCCAAATCTTGATATACAACTGAAAATTAATATACTTAAATTCAATATTTCTTTAGTATAAATCACCTAGTTGTAATTTATACTAAATGATTGTGATGGGTTGACCCTGACTGGACACAAGGTGCCCACCAAAACCACTCTATCACTCCCCTCTGCAGCTAAACAGGGAACAGAAAATATAACAAAAGGCTCATGGGTCAAGGTCAAGACAGAGAGGCATCACTCACAAGTTATCATTACAGCCAAAACAGGCTTGACTTGGGACAAAAGAGAATTTAATTTATTGCAAATCGGAGCAGAATAGTGAGGAATAAAACCAAATCTTAAAACCACCTTCTACATTCCCCCCCAGCATTCCTAGGCTCAACTTCACTCACAATTTTCTCTCCCTCCTCCCCTCCAGGAGCACAGGGGGAGGAGGAATGGGGAATAGGGCTGTGGTCAGTTAAATACACATTGTCTCTGCCATTCATTCCACCTGAGAGAGAGGACTCCTCACACTCTGCCCCTGCTCCAGCCTGCGGTCCCTCCCATGGGAGGCAGCCCTCCATTAACCTCCCCAAAGTGAGTCCTTCTCGTGGGTTGCAGTTCTTTTATGAACAACAACAGCATTATATCAAGCAACTGTGTAATGATCACTGAAGAATAGGACAGATATCAAATCTGGACCAAACATTTTTGAGCGCTTAGCTACATCTCACTGATGTTTGTACAGCAACATAATTCACTCCAGGTAAAGGTGAACCTAAAAAGACAGGAGGGAGGGAGAAATTTGTAGAGAAGAGGGGATAGGCACGTCAGATTCCATATATTAAAAAAAAAGGAGTATTTTTGTCGTGGCATAATTTTCCATTTCTGTTTTAAAATTTACAATGAGATACAATTTCAGTTTAATTTTGTGAGTCATCTGACCCAAATGATTCCTTCCAAAGGTATGATCAGCACGTGTGATTTGATCAAATTTGAACTAACACTGATGAAAGAGGTAAGAGCACC
Source organism: Corvus brachyrhynchos (assembly GCF_000691975.1). NCBI lineage: Eukaryota > Metazoa > Chordata > Aves > Passeriformes > Corvidae > Corvus > Corvus brachyrhynchos. Next base: position 2,532,148 of record NW_008237410.1, read on the forward strand.
ACCCTCAACATCAGAGAAATCCACTGCTGAATTCCAAGTATTTGCTTCAGCACTGGTTTTGTAGGAGCACAGCTGGGAACAGTTCAAACCTAGGCACAGTTTTTCTACATCTATTCTTTCAAATATTACAGACTAAATAATTAAAATTATAAACAACTACAAGATTCATATAGTATGGTGATAAACATGGATATTGTGACACTATGTGTCTATGCTGCTAGAAGAAATAAAATATAAAGGTTTACTACTATCCTTGTCACAATTGCAGTAATAAATGGCAGAAATTCCCACCTCGCCATCAGAAAATTCTCTTGATAAAACTCTCCAGCCATACTGATGGGACCTCCTGCCCAAATTAAAAGTGAATATACTTGCTATTGAATGTTTCCAATTAGATCAAGTAGTTTCATGTCTATTTTAGGCATCACTTAAAGTAAATTGTCATTTCCTGTGATAAGGCAGTGTTCTTAACAAGCTGACTTTTAACCAAATCAAAAAATATTGTTTTCCTTTTGATTTATCCTTAGTCAAGAAGAACATTCCCCAAACTTGTCTTTTAAGGTAGCTTTTAATTTTTCTTTTTTTACTAGAGTGATTAAAGTACAGTTCAGGCAGAGACAAAGAGCTGTCCCAAGGCTCTGTACCATTTAAGGCCTATACTGAACTGACAAACTGTAATACCCTCTCGCTGGTTTTACTCATAGAAGTAAATTCCAGCTTTGTCAACAACTTGAACCAGAGACCTTAAACCAAGGACTTGAACCAGTTCTGCTTAAAAATCCTGAAAGCTGAACCTGTCCATTCACAACAATAAATTATTATGGAATGAAACCTGCAAAAGTAGAGCTCAAAAGAGAGATTATTTTATAACTAAAATGTCACTAAAATACTGAAATAAATAGAATTTGTGTGTTTCTTGGGCACACTATGGTTTTCAAATGTGGGAGTGAGCATCTCCTGGGCCATCAAGAGTGAAGGCATCTCCTGTGCCTTGAAGAGACACATGAAAGCAACTGCAATGTAGGCACTGCCCTAAAACCACAGTCAAACTATTGATTCGTCCAGTCTCATATCTTCTCTCCAGCACCTACTGCAGCAGAGGAAGATATAAACTTCCAGAGTGTTTAATGATGATCCTAATGAGGTTCACCTGTCACAGCTGGCAGCAGCAGTCTCAAACCAAAAAAGTGTTGTAACAGGGCTCTTAATGAAGACAGAAGGATGCTGGTTTTATGTTTAATTTCTTAGTCAGAAATAATATCTGCTTCAGACTTCCTACTTGTATGAGTCTTTCAGCACTTAGACTACAGACTTAATTTAATTGTGTCTACCACCTGTACTTTTGAACTCCTGATCGTCTTCAGTGTGTTCATCTGCAGTGACTGCCATCAAACTGAAGAAAAAAACACAACGGAGCGCTTACATGTAAAGTTCAGGAATCAGAGCTTCAGGCTGATGGAAGAGATTCACTTGGCTGCCTCTCATTATGTTCTCAAAAAAAGAGACAATTCTGGGTTAGCAAGGTCAGGTTATGGTAGCGGGGACTGCTGGGATGTCTTCTGTGAGGATCTGCTGGAAGCTTCCTCCACGTTCAACAGAGCCAATGCCAGCTGGCTCCAAGACGGACGTACCACTGACCAAAGCCAAGTTCACCAGCAAGGCCAGTAGTGCCTCTGGGATAATGCATGTAAGAAGTGGAAAAAAGTTACTGTGTAGGAGCAGTTACCACCAGAGCAGAGCAGAGTTAGAATATGTGAGAGCAACAATTCCAAGGCCAGTGAAGGACGGGGAGGAGGTGCTTCAGGTGCCAGAGCTGAGATTCCCCTGAAGCCCCTGTTGAAGACCATGATGAGGCAGGTTGTTGCCCTGCAGCCCATGGAGGTCCACGGTTGACTCCCTGCATCCCCTGGAGGACCCCATGCTGGAGCAGGTGGATGCCTGAAGAATGCTGTGATCCTGTGGGAAGCCCGCAATGGAGCAGCCTGTTCCTGAAGGACTGCATCCCATGGAAGGAACCCATGCTACAGCAGTTCACAAAGAACTGCAGCCTGGTGGGACGGACTCACAGTGGAGAACTTCACAGAGAACAGTCTGCTGTGGGAGGAACACCATGCTGGAGCAGGGGCAAGAGAGAGAGGACTCCTCCCTCTCAGGAGGAGGGAGCAGCAGAGACAAGGTGTGATGAACTGACTGCAACAACCTCTCCCTGTGCCTCTGGAGGGGAGGAGGGAGAGAACCCAGGAGTGAAGGTGAACCTAGGAAGAAGGGAGGGGTGGTGGGAAGGTAATTTTAACATTTGGGTTTTTTCTCATTATCTTGCTCTGATTTGATCGTCAATAAATTAAATTCATTTTTGGCCCAAGCTGAATCTGTCCTGCCCATGACTGATGACTGAGCTCTCCCTGTCCTTTTCTCAGCCCACAAGACTTTTTGTTATATTCTCCCCTTCCATGCCCAGCTGTGGAGGGGAGGGATAGAGTAGCTTTGGTGGGCACCTGACATTGAGCTAGAATCAACTCACCACAGAGAGTTGTTATGTTTTGTTTATTCTTTCAACAGTAGAATTAAAAAAGAAAAAATGCTCCAATCGTCAATATTTTCATTCCAGGAAGAAAACACAGCAATTTATGTCAATGCATATTCAATCATCATCATAATAGTACATATCAGCTTGAGCAGATAAGAACTGAAGGATAAAAATGTATTTTGCCTAGATAAAGGATTTGTTAAAGGATAGGAGTTTTTTAATACATGTACAGAAAACAGGAGGGAAAAGGCATGGAAAAAGAGATCTCAGTAAGGAGAACTGGTCTTCTGGTCAGAAAAGAGGAAGAGGAAGAACAATGGATTTTGGTTCCCAGTTCTGATGATGTCCTGGTATACACAAGAAATGTAAAAATGTATGAAACCTTATGATCTTGATTGAAGTGGATATAGACAACTACCACCCTCTTAAGGTACACACAGTCCAGTCAATAGGTCATTTTGTTGTCTGCTTACATTACCTGAAATACCTTCTCATTTAGCCTAAAAGTTTCCTGAGCTGTTATACCAAAAGTGCTTTGGGACAATTGGTCTTTCTTTCATCTACAACTATGTAAGTAAAAGCAAAGAGATCCTAGCTAATATTCAGCCCATTTCCCATGGCATGATCTGCAGCTGTAGGAGAATTGAAGATACTGCCCACTTCCATGTGACCATCCTACCAGCAGGATTGCATTCTGTATGAACCACTTCTCAAGGATCCCACAGAGGCACTGCAGTTTGCACGAGGGAAAAAAGCTCAGCTGAAGCTGAACCACTGTGCCAGCAATGTCAGGGATATGGAGGCACCCAGGAGAACTGCAAGGGGAAGCTTCAATCCAGCATAACAGCAGTTGTCATTGTCTGGAAAATGTAGAGACCAAGGTATTAAAGATCCATGACGTTAAAAGGATCTACAGTATGTTCACAAAAATGCACTTTGTGACTCCAGTCTCTGGCTTAGGATTGTGCTTTATCAGACCCTCTGATCGCATTAGTGGTGTTTATCTCATGTTAGTTCAAACATTTGACAAATTAGTATCAAACTTTTCCCACTACTTTCGTTGAAAGAACAAGATGTTGATCTCAATAAATGTTATAGTATGATACATTTCTAAAACTAAATCTGCAGTTTCCCTCATTCTTTTGTGCCAAGTACCTAGTAGATCATTATTTTGAAAAATATGATGAAATAGCCCCATGTCTATTAGTGACTCCATTACAATACAATGAAATGAAATACAAACTGTTGTTTTGCTGGGTTTTTATATCTATTTATTCTACATTAAACAAAATCCTCACAGATCATCACAGTTCCAGCTATGGCTGAATTAAATGAGGCCTAGTTTCCAGTCAATCCCTAACACAAATAGCCACTCTTAACAAAGCTGTAGAATAACACAGAATTCCTGATAACTTTTCATCTACTAAATTATCTCTTACACAATTATCAGAGTAAATAAAACTAATGAACTGCTTAAAAAGAAATGAAATATGACTTATAATTTTGTTTTGATTCAGTAAAATTAGTGACAAGCATGATGTTTATATTTAGACTGTGGAGTTCCTTTTACAAGTTAGAGGGCATTTGGAGCCAGGGTTTTTGATTCCAATCCTAGTGTTAATTAATATATTTTATTATTAATCCCTACTACTAAAAGACTTTGACTAATCATTATGTTTATCCATATTGTAAAAACTGGTAATATGAGCAAATTGCTTCACTTTCTGGGAGACATCTGTCAGTTTTGGTCAGAAGCACTTACATTATTGAAAGGGAAAAAATACTTTTTCAAAATTGGCAGCAGATAAGCTTTTGCTTGCCTGAGTCATATATCTAGACCATTTATATTTCATTTATGAATTGCAAGAGCTGAGCTGTATCATACTTTTCATGGTGGTCTATAGAGCTGGTTGGATAGAGGCTAGTGGAAAAATTTTTATAAAAATCAAAATTTCAGGAAAAGAAAGCAAGTTTCTCAAATTTAATGTTAATGTTCCCCTCTCCTCTCCTCTCCTCTCCTCTCATCTCATCTCATCCCAGAGATACCAAAGTATCTAATTTCATAGGCAAATCTTATTTTTACAAGATCACAGAGAAGCTTCTAGTCAAGGTAACCTTCTTCATGACCATTAATAGTTCATTTTCATACCTTCCACTAGCATTTTTTATCCCTTACCTTTTCAGCACCACCCATACAGTTGCCCTTTAAATATAAACATAAAACTTGGCCAAAAAGAAGAACTTAGGATATTGGAAAGGATAAACTGGGAGATAATAGTGATTGCAAAGTCTCCATTCACAAAATTTGTCTCATGATCACATTTTCAGAATGCTGCTTGCCTTTGAATTTTTTTTAACTTCAAAATTTAAACTCTTTAATCTTACAGGTTTTGCTGAAAGATTAAGTCACAGCTTCATCATACTTCTGTGCAATGAGCCTGTTCTAAGGAAGACAGACTTTCCTCCTCCTTAGCTGGAAGTCTGAAGGAGATAAAGATGGGTGTGAACCAAGCAGGTTGGTTCTTCAAGATAGATTTACTCAGGAACAAATGCATTCTCATGATTGACTCATTTTGTGTGTCTATGCTAAGAGCCTCATCTTCCTCAGCTCCTGACAACAATGTGTTTGTTACCTTTATCTATGTTGCTCTTATTTTCTGTTTCATTGGGTTCAGTGAGGAGAGAGACATCGCTCAAAATTTTCAATCAAACTGCAGCATGTGCTGGCATCCCAGTATTTTGTGTCCCTATATTATACTGGGCTTGCTGAGCTCTAGAAACAAGTTTCATTATGAGCCTAACTCAAAATCAGTCAGCTCTGATCATCATTTTAGGTAATTTTTGTGATATTGGTTTTTTTTAAGTTTCTACATCACATTACTTTTTCTTTCCAATGCTGCCTTCATCAGAATTTCTTCTTTTCATTCAATAATCTTCTCATCCTTTACTCTGTGTTTTGAAGAGGAATGAATCATCAATATACCATCTTTCACCAACATTAGTACTCCTCCTTTCATACTAACAAGGAGTCAGTTATTGTTAAATTTCTAGAGTTGTTAAGGTCAAAATTTGCCTACACTTTTATCTTTATCCTGGTTCAGTTGTTAAAAATGCTAAAATGAGTATTATACCCTGAATCATGTGTTTCAGAAAGGGTTTTATTTTTGTTCTTATTTTTACCTCTTGTTCACAAAATGAAAGAGAATGAGAATCTCTTAACACTTTCCATATCTTCTTCTGCAAAATATAGAAATTGAGGTAAAAATCTTACCCCACTCAGTGCTGATGGGATTGAGATGGGCATTAACTTTGAGGATTAGTTCTGGCAGAGTATTTACAATCCCAGATTTTTGAGGCAGTCTTGAATTACCTCTTCAAATAATGATAATATGACAGAAGAATTATCAAAATGTGGCTCAGCATTTCAGGGAGATCTTACTGTGGTTCCTCATTTTTGTGAAGTGAATATAATTTACATTTTTGTCAGGAACTGCAATTTTCAATTTTCTCTCCTTTTATTGAGTGAAGATTAGAAGCTTTATTAGAAAACATATAATACTTAGAGAAACACATTTCACTCACTGCAAATGGTCTTTCTGCTCATTTCACTCAAGCCATTTATGTACAACAACCACTGTGTAAAAAATTTATATAATCATTTATGGATAGAGAAAAGCATATGTAAGTTATAGACTTCTGGTCTCTCTCTCTGAAGAGAAGTGGTAAGGTAGAATATGTAGAGAAAGCTCAAACTGCCCTCTGTCATTTACAGATTAACAATGTAATTCATCTGTGTTACTTTAGTCAGTCAGATTCCTCTCACACTTTTCACAGTGTAAAAAATTGTCTGCAGATGCTCAGAGACAGAAATAAAATGACCCCAAAATACTTGAAATTAAAATCTGGTCAGCTCAGCACTTTCCCATAAGCACAGTGAGGAGCAGCTCTTTTCCCCTACTCTTTTCATATGTGCACACATACATGGACACAGGTATGAATTAGCTATGCTCATGGAGTGAGATCTGGAGAGCAGAATTTTTCAAATGTAACAATCTCAATTGGACTGTCTTCTCAGTTATACATTTGTAGGTCATAAAATAACACTTACAGAATCATAGAACTAATTGGGTTAGAAGAGACCAACCCCCCTGCCATGGTCAGGGACATCTTCCACTAGATCAGGTTGCTCAAAGCCTCATCAAACCTGGCCTTCCTTTCCAGGGATGGGGCATCACAATTTCCCTGGGCAACCTGTGCCAGTGCCTCACTGCCTTCCAAGTAAAGTTCTTCCCAACATCTTATCAAAACTTCTCTTTTAGTTTAAAACTGTTCCTCCTTGTCTTATCACAATTGTTGGATCCCTGAGTTCAGAGAACTTCAGTCTTTTCACTGCTGACAGGCAATGGTCCTCAAAAGCACTGCATTTGACCTGAGGCCTTGGGAAAAGCTTCCCAAATTATGTCATTGCACTGAGATTGTTGCTATGTAATTAAAGTTATATCACTGGGTGGAATATGTAGAGATGTAGAAAATTTAGGTTTCTGGGATAATGTAACAAGATGGAGGATTTTGGGTGTAGGTTAGTTCTTCTTCTTTCTTCTTCCTTCTTCTCCACAAGCCTGGGTGATCTGGTATTGGTTAAAAAAATCCTCAGTGCAGAACATGAATGATTAGTTACTGGATTATAAGTAAAAATAAATTAGCTGGCATTCTATAATTGGATAGTTTGGGCCTTAAAAGACCTTGAAGGTAGAACTCGGGGGCCATTTTCACCTTGTTAACTTAGAGGCACATTCTGTGCAGCTGTGCCATGGATAAGAAATAATAAACATCTGAGACCGAAGAAAAAACTCCACATCTCCTGCATTGCAATCCGAACTCTGAGTAAAAGAACTCACAAAACAGAGGCAGAGAAAGAAGAAAAGAACACAGCATTTTAATAGCTATCTGTCCACATTAAGTTTTGCATAAAAGCCCTCTTTTTCATAAGCCCCCTTTAAGAACTGAAAGGCCACAATGATGTCTCCCCAGAGCCTTCTTTTCTCCAGGCTGAACAACCCCAGCTCTCTCAGCCTGTGGTAACAGGAGAGGTGCTCCATTCCTCTGACCATCTTTGTGGTCCTCTTCAGAACCTGCTCTAACAACCTCTCTGTCTCTCTTGTCCTGAGGACCCCAAAGCTGGGGTACTCCAAGTGGAGTCTCACAGGAGCAGAGTAGAGGGGTAAAATCATGACGCCTCTTTTGATGCAGCCCAGGATATGATTGGACCTTTTGGGCTAGAAACACACTGTTGGCTCATGTCCAGCTTTTCATCCAGCAGAACTCCCAAGCACTTCTCTGTAGGGCTGCTCTCAGTGAGTTCTCTCAGTCTAACTGCTCCAACCCAGGTGCAACACCTTGCACTTGGACTTGTAAAGTAATCTCATCTTCCTCATTCTGTCTCATCACTCTCATCTTCATCCTGCATAGTCATCAAACCCATCTCTCTGGAATATCCTCTATTCTATGTGCTCTGCTCTTAACTGGTGGCTGTGCTTACATGTGCACGGCTTAACAACTGTGTGCCTTCACAAGAGAGCCAAGCAAACCAAACCCAATTTTTGTTTAAGTCAATTAGATCTACTCATTTGCTTTAGCTCTCTGTCTCCTTCCATGGTTTTGTTATTCCTCTGAAGGTAAATAATGGTTTTGACCTGTGTAAAGAAAGGCTTGTCAAGTGAAATGGCCTCTTCTGTTAGGCCAGAAATTGTGGATCACTGCAAAGAAGTCAAACAGGATATGCCTGGGAGACCTGAATGTAATTCAACGTTTTGTTCAAACACAGACCAACAAAACAAAAGGATTAACAAAAAGCTGATATATCAGGTAGGATGAAAAATTAATGCACTGATGACATGGTTTCAATGTCATATGTTACCATTTCTTGAGACCAGATACAGTAGTGATATAATTGGGATAAATTGTTCAGCATAGCTGGAAATAAAAGGTCAAGGAGAAATGTATTTTCCTGAATTAAATGGTATTATTAGAAGGAGAAACAGGAAGGAACAGAACTGCCAGTAAAGAGAAGCATTTATAATCTTTTTTTTCTGTTCAAAACATTCTCATTTTTTTGCATAGTGATTCTAGACACTTTTACCATTTATGTCTATGTAACAGCTCTGCTTAACACACACTATCAAGAAACTATTTTAATAATAATTAAGCTAGTTTTGCTTTTATTCTGAAAGCTATCTGCAGTTTAATTTAGATGCAGTTTTTTGGACAAACCAAGTATTTAAATTAACACAGCCAACACCTTTTGAGAAATCAGTGAAAGCAATAATTTCACACTTATAATGCCTTCAATTACATTTCACACAGCTATGAATCACAGTTTCTGGTTTGTGACTGATTAAGAAAGACATGACCCCAGAACTTCTTTATCACGTTATCAAAATCACACGTATTAGCTTAAATCATAGAATAATAAAATAATTGAGTTTGGAAAGAACTTCCAGACATTATCTAGACCAACCTGTTATTCATGTCTTAACCCACTAGCTATTCCAACAGTCTGTATTACTTCTTTCAAGGAAACTGGTTTTAGACCTTATTGGAATTTTTATGAGAGAATAGGAACACACTGAAGCACAGGAGGTTCCCTCTGAACATCAGGAAATGCTTTTTAACTGTGAGGGTTGCCAAGCAGTGACATAGGTTTTCCTGTGGTTGTGGAATCTTCATTCTTGGAGATACACAACAACCATTTTCATACAGTGCTGGCAACTGTTTTTAGGTGGTCCTGCTTGAGTGGATGGTTGGACCAGTTGAACTCTAGAGAGCTCTTCCATCCTCAGTTATCCCGTGACTCGATTCTGTGATTCTGTGATTCTACAGTCCTGGAAGACTAGAAAACAACTTTGCAGACTGGTGGTTTTAAGCAGAAGATCAGCCCACATGACCTCCATAGAGCTGTTTCAAAGTAAATTTCTCTGTTTCTATCACAAAACCTTCAAAGAATAGGCCGAAATATTTCCATTAGTTTTCTACTCTTTTATTGAGGAATGTCAGCAATTACAACTCAAGAATAATTACTGTGTAAGTACCCAAGGTGAAACTTCAAGGAAAGACTTATAGAGTTGTAACATGTAAAATGGACAAGAGCAAGGCATCATACTGGTTTGAGAACAGACCTTGGCATGCCTTTGACCTATGCCAACTAGCACACATTCCCAGATTATTCCTGGGCATATCAGATAAACTATCATAAGCAGGAGACCATTCCCAAAGGTAGTCCATGTGCAACCAATCTGTTATGGAAGGTAGGGGAGTTTAAGAGTACAGATAAGGTAAGAATACAGATTCATTCATCTCGCAAGGAGTTTTCCTCATGAAGAAACTATGCAAAAGTACAAAGGGGGAACCACATATCCACTATGTGGGTGGTGTTACATCGGTTTTGCTCTGTCTAATCATCAGACATCAGAGGGTATTCAGAAAATAATTAAGAAGAAAAGCCACCTAGAATACAGACATCCATCCATCCTTGTTGTCAGGTAGTTACCCATACAGCTCAGTTTGAGCAAAATGGGAGTGATTTCTTCTCTGTTCCTGGTTCTTCCTGACAAACATAAGCAGCAACTTTCTACCCTAGTCAATCATTTTGCTGAGACTGTGCAGATTGCTTTGGATACAAGATTTTACTTTCCCAAAGAGTGACATGATCTGGTAACACCTCAGTCCTGTGCTGAGGTGGGACATTTTCTAGGTCTTGTATTTCACAACTCCGTTCTCCCTTGCCTATGCAAACAGTACTCTATCCCATCCCCTTCTCCCTTCTTCTCAGCTTTGCAGCCTTACCCCCTGCCTTTGACCTGCTCTGGCCTATGTCAGGTCCTTCGTAGATCACTTTAATTCATTAACAGGGAAAAAATCATAGCTTTCTAGTTTTGCTTTCTGCAGCTTTACCATGTGGAAGTGTTTCACAGAGGGATCTGGCACATGTTAAGGTCAGTACAAAATAAGCAGCAGAACTGCATGTGTGGAAGTGACATAGGGAAGAAGAGAGAAGAAAAAAAGATGCCTCTTTCAGCACAATTCTTGTTGCTGGTGTCTGACTTTTTAACACTGTCTGAGAAAATTAATTGTGCTTTGCTGATGGCTGTTCAAGTTGCTACTAGTGCACCGTCTGTTCCTAGTTTTCAAGTGAAGATGACCTTTGTATAGTGAAAATAAAAGAAGTATATTCGTCTGCCACCATCCTCCACGGAGAAAGTTTGCTGTTGTAGTTTACCCTCAAAAGAGAATAAAAAATTCAATACATCTCTTCTTGCTTCTGCTGGTTTGCTTTACTTTTTTGTCCTTTATTTGCTTTTACTCTACCTGGTTTACTTCATTCATTCAGAGCATGCAGTCTGAAAAGTTCCACGAAGTAGACAAACAGATTAAATCTCTCTGTTGATTGAGAAGACTCAGTGGTTATTCATATTCATTTCCCTTCCTCATTCACCCCTCTTTACCTTCCAATACTCTCAGACATGGGATTTAATTCAGGTGCTTTCTATTTTATGCTTTGGAATGCATTATTCATAGTAGTGCCTAGGTGACACTGTTATATGAGAATTAGTCATCTCTTATGCATTGGTTTGCCAGTAATTTGTCTGACTCTCAGACTGATTTAATAAAGTATCTAATTATGCAAGGAAAATTTCTTTGAAAACATATAAATGTATTTTTCAGTTCATTAAAACTCTACCATGATTTCTTTATAGATATTTTTTCCAATAGGTAATTGCAATCTATATTTAAATAATGTAGATCTTTACCGTTTGCTAGAACTTTATCCTTCCTCCGGAAATGGCTGAATAGACCGCAGGGATTTTCACAGAAGCTAATTTTGGTTTACTAAGGGTCATCTTTTCCAAATGTCTTCAAAGTCAATGGAGAGGTAGGCTTTCAAGGACAAGAGTAGGAGGCTTCCTTAGATGGTCTGATCACCCACTACATTAGAAGTCTGTTATGTCCGCTCTTTCTTTGATAAGATCAGACACTTAAGGGGGCTGACTCAGACTTTTATCCTACAGAGCAGTTTAACTACAATCTCTTGCAGTTTACTGGGTCTGGGCGAGTAGGTATCTTATATCTGAGGTGTCCTATGTCATGTGTGGATACATAATCTCATACCTTGTACATGAAAAGTCACTGGGCAAGTTACTAACATATAGAGAAATATCTGGGTCAGTATGTTTTGTCCTCACTGTCATTTTACTATCTTCTGTGGCTGACAGGATAGTGAGACCTATAGCACTCTTTGAATCATAAGAAAATTTATGAGGGAATTCAGAAAGTTCAGAGCCTTACTCTGGAAGGTGATCTAACCCCAGAGAGTTCTGTCATGCTAGGAATAGGTACCAGTCAAAAGGCAACAGGTATGACAGTCTGAAAAGGTGATCTCATTGACAATATACTAGAAAAGTAGATAACAAATTTGAGGTTGTGTTCCCAAAAGATGCAGGTTCAGACAGCATGACGTACTCAGATCTAAAATAAGAATTGTTGGACAAGAACAGTCAAAACAAGCCCTTAAGAGAACATTCTTTCCCAAAAAGTAAAAATAAACCAAAGGCGGGAAAAAAGTCCCCTGCTATTGACATGCAACACTGGACATCAGATTTTGGACTGCAGAAAGCAAGGGCAAAACAAGATATTGGTCTCAGTCCTCTGTGTCTTGGCATGTGTACTGAGAGGAACAAGAAAGTCAGTAAGCAAGGCAAGAAAACATGCAGAAGTATGGTATGGCAATCAATGAACACAGAGTAACTATTTCCAAACAGGAAGGCTGAATCGATGGTGTTCATGGGAGACATAGAGCCCCACCGACAGGGGGGGAATGGAGCAAGACTTAAAGCAGTTAATCAGCAGGGGCATAAACCAGGGTCCCTTTCCGGGCAGATAAAAACGGCTCTTTGCCAGGTTTATTCCTGAGGGTGAAATGTGGAAAACCGAAATTTGAGGAATTGAAAAACATTTGCTATCCAAATGGTGCAGAGACACCACCAGCTGCAAACTGGGACTCTGCTGCCCTTGCTGAATGGATGTGAGTGGCTTTATGTATTTATACCTGCTTCATCTAGATGTATTGAAGAGCAGCCAGGTTCCAGTTAGTGCCCTTGTCTGGAATGTTGTCTTCCTACTCTCTCTTCTTGTCAGGAAAAAAAAATATCTATCTATCTAGCTATCTCTGTTAGAAAGCCCTATGAGCCATGTGCCACCAGTTGCTTGCCAAACACTTGCTGTCTCAGTAGCTTTGCACAAAGACCACAGAGGGCTATCCCCTCTAAGGAGTTCATGGTAGCTTAGTGTCAGAGATTCTATGCCTGTCCAGCAGCCAAATACATGAGGGGATGTCAGATCCTTGATCTTCCAGAAAACTTTAAAAATAGCAATTCAGATCAATGCTTTCATATTAACTTGCACTTAAGAATAAGCAAAGTATATTAAAAACCTGTCAGAATGAGGCACTTGATCTATTCATTCTTGGGGCGCATTGAAAGTTCTTTAAAGACCGTGTAAAAATCTGGGGGTTTCTTGTTAGGAAGTATTATTTTTCATTCAGATCTATGTATTTTTATTTTTACTGCTCAGCTGCTTGGAAATAAATCATGTTATTGCTGAAAACCGAAAACAAGGTTTATCTCACTAGGGTATAATAAATCTTGATTAAAATACAGATTTATTTTTTTTAATGTAATGACTCTATGTTTGAAAAATGTTAAGGTTGTGACAAAAATCAACAAAAGCCAGGAAATTTAAAGTTAATTTTGAACTGTGTCCATAAAGCACCTCATTAAGCCCACTCATTGTATCCTGTGTGGAATCCTGCAGTTTCCAGAGACATCTGTAATTGTTCATAATAAAAGGGCATATTAAGGACAGAATTAGAAGATGTCACTGATCCAGCAATAAAATAATCCTAGTGTTCATATGCTCTGTAATCCATGAAAGGTGGTTCTATCTGGATTTAAGCAACAAAACACTCTGCTTAGGGTAATCTGGGGGGAAAAAAGGCCCCAATGAAAGAAACAAAGCTTTAAATTAGGTGTCAAGCAAGGCACATGGGAAACAGGGAGACAGCTCCATAGCTTTCATCTAATCACAATTTTATAAAATCACTTGCTGATTTAGCATCAGAATTATTTGCATGCTTTTTGCTGAGTTCCTTAATTAAAAATTACAGTTCATCAAAAATTATCTCTTGTAGCAAGATCTCAATCATCAAGCATTTCACTGATGCATAAGCAAGTAATGTCTGAAGCCCTCCAAGTTTTCCTGCAGGATCACCATAGGGTTGACAAGAATCACAATGCTTCCAGAGCTTGTAGCTTTGAAGCAAACCCACTATATGTACTCCCAAGCCGTTTCACTAGACTTGATAGATCTCTTTGAAGAGAAAATTTCAAAAATCACCAGGACAAGTCTTATAGTTGTTTGGATTTTTCTGAAAAATCAGATCTTATTTTTTCAGGGCAAAGAAAATAGGAAGATTTGAAACACAAATGTTCTACAATTTCCTACCATATACCATGTCTCAAATACATATAATTTGGGATTAAAATTTCTTTTTATTTTTGTCTTTGCAAGAGTTAAACCAGGGGAAAAAAACACCCATGTTTTCTTTGTTTATGAAACACATGCAAATGCTGCATGGCTCTTCTGATGTCCCTGGGAGTGGAATAACAGTGTGCCAGCTCAGCAGAGAGGTACATGTTTTTTGTTATGCAAAAGGGCAGTATAAAATGGTTTTATTTTCCAAACCTCATTTACCCTGCCATGTGCAGTATGTGGGGAGCCTAAAGCTCAAAAAGTGTGCAGGGATCTCAGTAGCAAACAGGTGGGTGATGCTCCTGAGTCCTGCTGATGGGCAGAGTGTTGAGTGTTGGCTGATGCTGGGCTGGGAGGAAAGAATGTGGGGTCATGGGGCAAAGTCATAGCCCCAACATGGGAGTCAAGAGGAGCTGTTCTTCCTTATGGAGATGCAGGACTTACTGGTTTGAGCCTGAGAAGGCAGGGTAGAAACATACCTCCATATGCTGAGCTGGAGCCAAAGCTCCTTCTGGCAGTCTGTCCCTTGAGGGCAAGGCTGCTGGGACATCATCTCAGCTGCCAGGGAAGACAAATCATTGGAGGCATGCACTGGCCTGGCAGAAATCCCAGGAGAGAAGGCAGCATCAAGGGAAAACAGGGTATGCTATTGGCACAAAGGAACTAACTGAATGGCTTCAGGAGGACATGGGCAGGACCTCTGTGGGAGGAGGAATCCTCTGTTCCAGCCCTACAGCATGGGATGGAACAGCAAAGGCGTAATTTATATGTACCTACCTGAATGCTTGAGTGTATTCCAATATAACACAAAAAGCAGCCAGGCAGAAACAGCTCAGTGTTGTCACTGGAGGAGATAATGCTCATACCATGCTGGGAGAATGTAGGTAATCAAACCACACTGAATGCTCTGAGAGACCAAGGAACTTCAAGCATAGTGGGTTAGAGAGCTTTGAACTTGATGTCTGTTGAAAAAAAAAAAGAAAAACATAATATTTTTATTGCAAGGTCTCTGAAAACCTGAGCTCCTACCAATCTCTTTCTAAAATCTGGGAACATGGAATATTCAAACTTCTACCAAAATTGTCTCTGGTTAGATCCTGCCTGCTTAAACATGGATTTAGAGATGTTTATAAGACTCTGTGTGAGGATTCAAACAATATGCTGAGCAACTGCACTCTGGTTATCAAGATCCTTTAAGATGTCTCAAATCAAGAGCCCCAAAATTGAAATATCAAAAATCATCTGTCACTTTGAAAATTTAGGTCAGCTTTTTCCTGTCTTTTCTCTTTCTCAGCCAGAGCTCTCTTTGATCTACAGTCCTTTTACATTTTTCTCCTCAGCTAAGTGAGATTAAGCTGCAAGAGAAACGTCAAAGCTGATTTACCTGTCACTCAGAATCAGCAGCTTCAGGGCTACAAAGTGTGCAAACCTCCTTTGAACTGACTGTCGCAAAGGCATTTTTAGGTGGATATGTTTGTTACCTCAATGTTCTCAAAGAATACCATCAAGGCACAAGCTTTATTTTGGATCTAGGGTATCCATAAACTAGCCTAACTAGCAGAGAAACACTCCAGGTATTTTAATCCTGTTATCTGCTTAATTTTCATTTCAAGAAAGCAGTTTTACATTTTTTTAATTTATTCCACTAAAAAAAGGTCAGAAACAGAGTCTCTGGGCACCTGTATATAGTCTGCCTTGGCCAGAATTAAAATCATTCTCCTTACACTTGGAGCCTGTTGACACAACCTTATAAATTGATTAGTAGTAGCAGGCCAATTAACATGTTTGGTGCTGAGATTCTGCTTCAATTCAAAGCTCATTCGCCACCACTCTTAACATCTATTTAGACATGCTATGACCCCATATTAAATCTCTTTTGACTTACAGGCATAAAGCAAGGTTTAAGCTGAGTTTAGGCACCTAGTAAAGAAAATTTGTTCACCTATTAAGGCACTGCAGAGCTGTGAGAGTTTCGTCCTTAAGATTAAATATTTCCTTCTTTTCCCTCAGAAGGGCCTTAGATGCAATTATTTGGTACTTTGGTCTTACTAAGGCTTCACTGAGATCTGGAAGCTCAGCACACAAGATCCCCAGGACTACATCCATAACATGGCTGCAGAGCAAACCGGGACCAAACTCCAGTCTTTGGACAGGGTACACCCACAAACCCAAATTCTCCCCTTTCCTCCCCACAGCAGGATGTCAACATCTAAACTACCTTTTGGGCACAGTCTCTGATGAATGCCATTCCTCTGGAAAAATCAAAAACTGTGCCAAGGAACATGTTAATAATTAAACAGCTCACTTGACGGCAAGCAAGTGCCTCTGTCATTAAGTGGTACAGATGCAGCCTTAGACACTACTGCAAGAGGGCAGATAGGTGTTTAGGTGCTTAGCTTGTCAATGAACACTTTTTTGTTCAAGGAAACCATTTAATACTGTTTCTGAAGAGTAAAGCAAAGAATGTACTTTCAAATCTGGTGGACTGTAGAAGTCACTTAAATTGACTTGTAACCATCCAGTGTCATCATTTTCTGGTGTGTTAACTCCACAGCTCTCTCTGAAGAATTTTTTCATATAGGCATACATCTTCATTCTGTTCTGTTCATTCTGTTATTGGATAGCTCAAGCTCCTTTACTCATTCCTGTTGTGGACAGCATGTTTGGAAATAATCTAGTTTTTATTTCAGAGACTAAACAGTTGTCGTGGTTTAACCACAGCCAGCAGCCAAGCTCCAGCCAGATGCTCACTCAATCCCCCACCAGCAGGATCAGGGAGAGAATCAGGAAGGCCAAAGGTAGAAAATTCATGGATTGAGTTGAAAACAGTTTAACAGGGAAAGCAAAAGCCATGCACACAAGTAAAGCAAACCAAGGAATTAATTCACTGTTTCCCATGGGCTGACAGGCGTTCAGCCACCTCCAGGAGAGCAGGGCCCCATCACGTATTATTTGGGAAGACAGACATCATCACTCTAAACATCCCCCCTTGCTCCTTCTTCCCTCTACTTTATGTACTGAGCATAATATCATCCAGTGTGGAATATCCCTTTGGTCAGTTGGAGTCACCTGCCCTAACTGTGTCCCGTCCCACCATGCACTCCAGCCTCCTTGCCAACGTGGCAGTATGAAAAGCAGAAAAGGCCTTGGCTCCATGTAAGTCCTGCTCAGTAATAACAAAATCTCTGTTATCATCACTGTGTTCAGCACAAATCTGTAACGTAGCCACAGACCAGCCACTGTGAAGAAAATTACCTCAGCCAAAACCATCACATAGCAAACAAACCCTTAACTTCAGCCACATGGATTTAAATATTTTGATCTGGATTTGAATATTTTGATCACTGCTGTCTGTCTTGACAAGTTATTGATAATAACACCATCCTGCAGAAGTAGGAAAATGACAAATAAGCTGCTTTTTTCATGTCAGTGCCAAAGTATTGATTCTTTAGTAGGAAGTACTGAGCTAATTATAGCTATGTTTAATTTGTATTAGCTTAATCTGAGACTTAAATTTTATTGTATTTTAAAGAATGTTCCATTGTGCTTTAGCAACATTAGGTAATTAAGAGCATAATCTAATTGAATAGAAAGGTACTAGAAAAGGTTTTACAAGCATGAATGATTTGGAAGATTTCAAAGTGTATAAAAATGTCTTTGTCCTTTTAATGTGATCTCATATCTTGTCATTACTGTACTCTGTGACTACAAAAGCATATCTAGAGAAAGGAGTATGTTGCTCACTTAAAATACCAGCAAAACAAAAATGTTCTAAATTTTGCAGGTATTATCATTGCTCTCTTACCTAAACTGCTGTATAGACCTCTGCATCCTGAAGCTGTATTCCACCTCAAAAGCAGTTGCAGTTTGATGATGGATGAAACAAGCCATTCAAGTTCAGTGTGTTAAAGTGCTATGACACCCTTTGGGAGAAGGTATTATATATATGTTCCAGAGGTACTATTTCAAGGCAGAAACTCTGCCAAATGTTAAACTGAGACTGAAGCCTTACAGCTGAGTTGTTAACCTCTGGAAACAGGAGTTTAAACTGCGAATGCTGAGCTAACTTTACCTCTGGGGGAGCAAATGATAATAATGAAAAATTATGCAGCTTTCACCTCCTCTCTAAAGGCAAAACAAACATTTTAAGCTTCATTTTATACTTTTTTTCTGTAGTTAATTTAAACAAGCTTGTTGGCAAAATAATAATTCCTGTGCTTAGTAAGTAGTATTTCAACCTT
>NW_008237410.1:2550513-2563591 GCF_000691975.1 Corvus brachyrhynchos
CAGGAAAATCACAAGGGTAGGTTGTTTTCATCCTTGGTTTGTAAGGAAGGTGAATTCTGCTCTCTGCCTTTTTGGTGCCTCCATCAGAAAATAAAACATACAAGGTAAATGTGCCAGATACTCAGTGGATCCCAATACGTAAAATCACAGGAACAAGCAAGCTGAGGGGAAAATGGAGGTGAAAGATGACAGGAAAAGTATTATCACAGATGTACCATCTTTGGTTGTTATGTTTAAAAAAAAGAAAAAAGAGAGAAAATACTCTGCAGTTGTGCGGAAGGTGGTAATAGAAAGTAAAAACGTTCTCCTTTGGGCAGGCAGGGAGGAAGGAACAGCCTCTTCTGCTCCACTCAGAACAAATCTTTGCAAACTCCTGGAGATAAATGCCACAAAGCAGCCTTAAGTGGCAGGACTGTACTTATTCATGGAAAGTGTTTTTCATTGCATGTGATAAATTCTTTATTTATTCCCTAAGTACAGCCGCAGGCAGGGAAAGCTGGGGTAGGACTTCAACTTCTAGCTGTGGGGAGAGAGGAGATACAGCTCTTGGAGGGAAGGTTGCAAGGTGAGAAGAAAATCCCGAAACAGAAATTTAAAACACATAATCCCTAGCAGAATACTTGATATTTGGGATGCAGAGGTTTGAACTTGGCCAAATACTCATTTACCATTGTTTACTTATCACATATAATCGTACAATCATAGAACATTTGGGGTTAAAAGGACCCTAAAAATCATCTAGTTCCAACCCCCCAACACCTTCCACTAGAACAGGTTGCTCAAAGACCCTTCCAACTTGGCCGTAAACTCTTCCAGGGGTAGGACATCCACAACTTCTCTGGGCAAAAAGTGCCTTACCATACTCACAGTACAGAATTTCTTCCTAATATTTAACCAAAGCCTAATGTCTTTCAGTTTGAAGACATTCCCCCTTGTCCTGTTACTACATGCCCTTGTAAAAAATCCCCCTGACTTTGTCATAGACCCCTTTAGGTACTGGAAGGCTCCCTAGAGCCTTCTCCTCTCCAGGCCAAGAAGGCAATTTCCCTGGCTAAGGAAAGCATGCCCTTTCTACCAGTTTGTGGCAACAAGTGGGCAAGAGAAGGCAAGGTCAGCCTCAGAGGCTGGTTGACACGGCCAACACCTTAATTGTGTCTCCCCTGATGAGGGAGACTTTTTAGAGTCTTTGCCAGGAGTCAGAGATGAACGAGACTTTTGGCCTTCTCTCTCTTCTGCAGTTGTTTATTAAGTCTTATCAGAAAAGTACAAGCCACTGACTTGACCCAGACATAGCATGAAGCAGAGAATGCAGGAAAAAGCCAAATTATCAAGACTGCACAGCCTTTTTAAAGGTAAATTAGCCAATGAAAACTTAAAACGCAAGGTATTTTTACTTTTCTACCAATACCTAATAAATCATCTAGTCTCACACAGGCAGAAACTGCGGAATTCTTTATCCAATCATCCCAAACTACTTCTACTGCAGAATATGGAGTAGATGAAGAAGAAGGTCTGGAGAACAACAATAATCCTCCATTTTGATGTTTTTTTGCTTTTATCTACTTACTATATTACTAAACACAAAAACTCTTAAATTTTTCACCCTGTGACAATCTTACATAATATTCTATCACCTAGTTCACACCAGTATAGATTCTAATTCTTCCCAGAGGGTAGGCAATTTTCTCCATGGACGAAGGTCAAAACCAGTGTTGTCCAGGGGGATAGAACCCTTCAAAACAGGCAGAGAAGTATTCTCAGTATTCTGGGTTCCCACAGCTGGTTGGCATTTTCCATCACCAGTCCTTGGGTATGGATGTCTCTAAGATGCCCATACCCATGTATGGAAGTTGTGGAAGCAAATTGTTGGCTGCAAACTTGTAGTGCCTTGAGAGGCTCAAGTAAATAAGACCAGGCACATTGTCCCTGGAAAAATGGGACCTTGGAACAATGCATTGTATGCATTTTCTTTTCTGCACCCCTATTACTTACCTGCACTGTATTTTCTCCTGGCCCCCAAGAGTCTGCAGATTGCAGGAATACAGGTTATGTTGTGATCCCAGAAAACAAGTGTGGCACCAATCTACCAAACACCAGTCCGTTGAAATGTCAGTTATAACTCTGTATCATTATATTTCACGCAGCTTTTGCCATTTTTGTGTTCCCATAACTGAGGGTACACTCAACACTAAATACTAAACTAAGGTTATCTTTCCAGTGATTAGGAGACGTACTGTACCCCATTGTTGTTATTAAACTGTTTCATAAACCAGTTTGGTCTATAGGATGAATGGACATTCTTATCCTTCTAGGACAAGGAGACAAAAGGACAAAAATTCTAATGACCTTTCAAAATCTCAGATACAAAGTTTGAATAAAGTTTAGATTTTTGCAAATATTTTACTGTTGTACCATACTGCATCAATAAAAACTGTTTTATCAAATTGTCCATTATTATATTTAAATGAAGGCATTAGTATAACAGTATGTTGGCTTAAACAAATTGTTCATTTATAACCCCTAACCTCAGGCACAGGCTGCCATGACAAAATTGCATTACTATGTGACAGTTCTTCAAAACACTGATAATCTCAGATAAATGCTCTCGATTTTGTTGTAATGATTTAATTAATTCTTGTCCTTCCAGAATAAAATACTTCTGGGTCATTTCCAGATTACACAAAACAGTTGATTTACTCTAACACTTGATTGCTTCAAGTAACCAGCAAACAATCTCTATTCTCCTTTCTGTTCTTTTGATCTTTTCCCCTGCCAAGTAAATCCCATTTTTAAAAGAGCATAGTGTTATTCTTTTTTGTTTTGTTGGTTTTGAACAGATCAAAACTGCAAAGATTTATGGGCGACGTCAATTCTGAATATCTACTTTTGGGGGTTTTTGGGGTTTTTTTAGTAAATAATTGTATACAGCAGAACAATTCATAATGTGCACTCTGCTCATTACCTTGCCACTCATTGGCCTGCCTTTTCCCAGTAATTCTATTTCTACCCACATGACACAGGTAAGCACAAAAGGGACTGCTTCAGGACCCAGAGCTCCCAGCCTCTGTGGAGCCTCCTCTCTGCACAAAATGCTAATGCTTATTTATCATATACAAGATACACGTGTAGGAAACAGAGAGCATGCCAATGCACTATTAAATATTTTACACTTTTGATTCTGGTATTTAATCTTACCTACAAGTGGTGATTGTACAAGTTTTAGGTGATGTTACTGGATTTTCAATAAGTTCTGTATATTCCACTATGTTTACAATTAAAAAAAAAAAAAAGATTAAAAAAAAAAATAAACTGACCTATTTTCAGTGACCAAGCTGAAAAAATAGAAAACACAGAAAAAAAATAGACAAGATATAAAACAATAGACAAAATATAAAATAGTTTAAAGGGAAATAATAGAAAAAAGTTTAAAACTCATTTAATTTTTATACTTTTTTCTGTTTTACTGATCTAGGTTACTGTTGTCTAGAAACATAACTTAAGAAATGGTAAAAAAAAGACCATTATCTAGGGTGATTTATTTTCATATATGCTTATCTAGTCATTGCCCTGAACATCATGGAAAGTCATCTATCTTGACAATATGTCTATATTAACATCTCTGCTAAGGCAGGAGACCAGAAGCAGATTTTCTTTACATATCACAGTTATGAACCTGCTTTACTGGAATAAGATACTTTAAAACCCAGTTGTTAGCAAAATGCAGAACCTTAAAATATTTGCTCTTTCGAGACAGATTATTACCTATACTGGTCTTCAGGTCAGTAAGATTGTAATTAAAAAATCTGTACTCAAGGAGAGCAAGAAAAACATCTTATGAAATCAGAGATGTTCTATGCTTGAAGAATATTTTTTTTATTTTTGTTGCTATTATTATGTGTTTTTAATTGGTGCTGAAGGAAAACATTGAGTTGATTTTATTATAACAGTTCATTGCAGCTGCTCACAAGCTGGATCATCAGGGGTATACATGGCAATAAAACAGTAGAGATTATTAAGCATATCTAATTTGGACAAAATCAATACATATTTCCCATTTTTTAAGGAGGAAAACACCATCACTTTAGGATAACAAACATATCAGAGCCACAGTATTTAAAATGTGCCAGAAAGTATAAAATCCTTTTTAGGAGTCATTCCTTGCTAAGGATCTGTGATCAGGAAGATTTCTTCCCTTCTCTTTGCTACTCAATTCTTTTAACTGTTTCCCACAATAGAATTCATTAAGTAAATTCAGAAATACCAGGAACGGAATTTTTAAAAGGCAGTAACATCTTTATTAATTTTGTTACCATCACAAAGCTTTTCTTTGCTTTGAAAGGCCACTGTGTACCTGTTGGCTTCATGAAGAGAAAAGAAATGGAAAAAAATCTGCTTGCAGAAGCATCCTCAGGAAAGACATACATTGTACAGATCCCAGAAAAAAAAATTCCACTTATACAAGATTTAATCAAGCATTGCCTGCTATGGACATAGGTGTCTGGGGGATCTCTAGCAACTTGACTTGGACACTTGGTAGCTGCTAAGCTCAAGAGCTCAGTAAGATGCTCAAAACATAAAGTGTTTCAAGTACTGTAAAGAAGTTGAACAGAATGAAAATAAATTGCTTTTTCTCTCCGACTTCATATGAACTAATGTTTTGATACTGATGTGTTCTGCAATCACTCAGTTAGAGCTGTTTGACTCTTCAGGCAGTCCAGTCCTACTGCTGGAGACCTACAGTATGGCATCAAAGTGATCACTGGTAAAACGGGCAATAAGTTGTAAATATCAACCTTTCATGCAGGTTTTACACTTTGATAAGAGCTGAGATAGTGCACTGAAATAAAATGTCTCCTTCTACACTACAGCATTTTCAGTTTGGAAAACACTATTACATTTCAGGTCATACAGCTTGCTCCCTAAAGTGAGATATTTACTAATTTAGAAGGTGCTATCAAAAATAGCAAGAAATAGGAAATGAAAGAGAGCAAAATAGTGATACCCTTCCTGGCACAATAATCTCTGGGGCTTTGACCCAGCAAAAAATCCTCTTTGCTTAATCTAGAATGTGCTGGCAAAAGTTCCAAATAAGATATCAGGAAAGACAGATAGATTTCTGTGGTGGAGGGGATTGTATTAACCTATCACCTTTACTGAAATGATTACTTTATTTGGAATGATTCTTCCTTAAAAGCCATAGTGGTTTTATGTACTAACTACAGAGGGAGACAGAACATCAAACTCATTAATATCTTGGCAAACATTTTCATCTGACAGATATGACATGGTTCAGGATTCTACTTTCATTTTCCTTTGGTGTAAGATTCACCTATTAATCATCTTGGATGCAAATAAATTTATTTAATAATATTTAGAAAAAAAATAATGTTGTACTATGTAAGCACTCAGCTGTGAAAGCACTCAGCTAGTTTATGTGAGGTATTTTGAGATCCCCAGAAAAAAACCCAAACAATATCACAAACAACAACAACAACAACATATTTCAAAAAGATTTAATAATCTCTTATAGGGAAGACATTTTTTCACAGAAATGCTAACTCCTTTGTGCTCCCACACATAGTATTCAAATAAAATATGCAGATTTTTACAACAAAATTTTGCAATTTTTAAAGAGTCTTCTTGATTTTAGACATTTTGCTGATTACAGTTGATATGAGCTTTCTTTTTCTGTTTTTTCTGCTTAGTTGTTAACAGATGTTAGAGTGCTGTAATTAAAAAAAAAATAAATAAAAGGTTTCTGTATGGCTACGTATAATGTTAAATATGGGTGTATTCCTTATTTGTGTAAAGTAATCTTGAATTGAATGTACTAACCCAGAAGGCAGATTTCATGCAGATTCTGAATGCAGACAAGAATAGATAACTGTCAGTGACCAGCAGCATCTGAACATGACTAAGAATATTAAATCCAAACCACTTTTTTTTCTAAAGAAATTTTCTTTTATCAGATGTGTGTTAAAATACATTCTAACTTACTATTTTAGCTAATAGAAAATAAAGTCCTCAGAGCTATATTGAGTTTACCATGGAAGAACTGAGGTACTGAGGTACCTTTTCCTTTAAAAATATCATTAACAAGAATTCTACATAATTAGAAATCTTGTCTAAGTTCATGTAGTTTCACTCTTCACACTAAAGTCTGTTTTCTACCTTAGCTTTTTTTTTCTCAAATAATTAAAATATGCTGACATTCTCGAAGCTGAAACAATTGCTTTTTTTCTTAATTTAGAAATGTAGGATCAGCTGCCTGAAAACGAACCCATTAAGTGGTAACGTCTTTATTTCAAGCACTTAAGCTCCCATGTGCATATAGGTTCATCAGAGATTCTACAAAATGAAGGAAATCCTGGAACAGCTACTGGTCCATCGCGACAATATCCACTTTCTAAAACAAGAATGGAGATCTCTGGGGACTCTTATGTGAATTAAAAAGCATTGTTACCCTTTGTTAGTAACATTTGATATGCATATATACACTTATACCTTGACAAACCTTTAGCTCTCCTGTCCCAAAGATGGTTGATTGCTGTGCTTTCTGCTCATCATTCTCCAAATCTTGGGTCTGCCTTTCATCTTGATGCAGTCCACAGATCCCTGAAGGACTTAGCTACACTGACTGCTAGGGGACAGCTGGTCTCTGCAGCTATCTGACTTATCATTCATTATCTCCATTCCCAACACTTTAGGCTCACCATAGAGACTCAAAGACCTCTTGCTACATGCATGGTGTTTTCTTTAACATTTTTCTCTATTAAAAAGGAAAGAATTTTAATCAGACTATGGAAAACATCCCTTCCTAAGAGTGAGACACTACACCAGAAACGAAGAAAATCTCAAGGAACCAGTGAATCTCAGGGTCCCACCTTGAGTCATTTGGCCATTGCCAAGTTACAGGAGCCAAGTGTTTGAGCTCCTCTAGCTTAGAGATGTTTCTGGCCTTCAGCTCTGGCCCTGTAGATTTGGGACCAAACATCCTCTGCCAGTTCTACTTGCCATTTTCTTAAAAACATCAGCAATGTTTGGGTAATGCATCTCTATTTTATATAAGGTATACCTAGAGAGAGAATATATAATAAACTATTGTGCTGAGGCATTTATCTTTGCAACACTGAGAGGGGCAACTTGGGAGCAATGTATAGTAGACATGAAGATAAATAACGCTGCAGGGCATAGTATCATTTATAAAATATTCCCGTCACTCTAGGTTCCATTTCATTATTAGATTTTATAAAAGAACCGTTTTCTTGGTTAGTTTCCAGAGCTAGCAGCCACAGTGGCTAATTTCAAATTGCTTGAGGCCTTGGAAACAAAGATGTATTTGTGCAAACACTGCCTTAAATGCCAATAAAAAATGTGATCAGGACCCACTCAGCCTTGTAAGTGAATTATACACAAGACAGTTTTTCTCATCACAAAACCGCATTTCCCCCAGATTTTTCTGTCATGCACTAGTATTTACAGGACAGATTTCAAAGAGACAAAACTATTGGACAGGGAAAAGGATAGCTAACTTGAATGGCTAACTTATATAGCTATTCAACACAGAAATAGCTTTCTGTGGTGAACACTTTATTTTGGTCAGTGTGTGAAGTCCTTCCTCTTTACCTATCTCCACTGAGTTCTCTCCTGGACTATATTCAAGAAGGATGTGGGACAAAAGCAGGAATTCTGAGGCAGAAAGTGCTTAGGTGTCAAGGCTTGAAAGAATTTGGGTCGTTCAGCCTAAAGAAAAAAAATCTGGAGGGAGAGCATGGCAGTTACTGGTATACAAATCACTAAAAAAATCTGCAGCAAGAGACAGAATTAAATATTCTTCATGTCCACAGTAAATACAAGAATCTTAAAAGACAGTGGGGGAAGTCGAGTTTAGATACCAGGGAAACCTTTGCAATGTAAAGGTAGAAAAGCAACAGGATGGGATACTGAAAATGCTGTGAAATTTTCCCCACTGGCAGTCTGATGTGAGTGTTTATCCAGAGATAAAACAAGTTCAATTAACATTGCTTTGGATCTGGGAGATAGACCGTGTAACCTAAAATCCTTTCAGACCAAAGATTCTGTGATGTGTTAAAAAATGCTACATAATAAATATATGCCTAAATGCTAGCGATAAAGCAGTACAAATATGAAATTAATCATAATCATTCAGCAGTGCATCTTATCCCAGAACTGTTAGCTTTTTTTTTAGGTAATGGCACCATTTAGCAAGAGCATGATAAATTATTTATCCTAACAAATGAGTTTAGTTAGCTTAGACAAATGAGTTATTTTATGGTTAATTCAGTATGTAAACTTTAGACCTGGTGGAGTAGAGTTTAAGCTCATTTTGAAACAGATTCTACTACTTGAGGTGATCACTTGCTTTCCTGCATCTTAGTTTTTCAGATGTAAAAGGAGGATAACGTTTTCTTCAGACTTTAATTAGTTACTGCAGGAACATGTAGAATAAAAATGGAAACCAACTGTGTCCAGGGGTGGCCATACGCTTTCTTTATATAAACAAATTCCCTGGAAAAGGTAGAAAAAAACTCAATTAATGTTTTAAGACTAAAGTCCTCACTGGCTACCAAATTATGCCTTTTTTTTTTTTTTTTTGGTGGAATTGGTGGCACTGGCTGTTCCTTTCAAGTGTATCTTTTGTATTTCTAACATCATGTAATTATGAGATTGTAGCAATGAAACCAGGGCTTATTCCAGATAATAAAATTTGAGTATCTTTTATCTTCCAACAGGTGAAATAAATGATGTCCATTAGTGTAGTAGTAGACCACTTCTTTTAATCAAGCAGCATAAGATGAAGCTGAAATGATCTGTACACAGCATCAAGCATCATGAATAAATGGCCAGCATTGGCATAGGTATCATTTTATCACTGTTTAATAATTTTCCTAAACAACCCAAAAGTTAAGGTTTCATTTTATGGTTAGCATTTTAATGAAAATTAGTTCTTTCATATTTCAGGAGAGTTCATATGGCAGATATAAAGTTATTGAACCTTAAAAGTGTTTCTTGGACCAAATTACTCTAATGGCTATCAATTTGTTGTGAATAATTGTTTTCAGTCAGATATATTTGAGTTTATGCAACATATGTAAACAAAGTTTATATGAACTTTTCCAGAGAGGTGGATGGGAATTGAAGACCAGCATGGAATAAAAATAAAGAAAGCTTTCATGCCTCTAAGGAAAACTCCTCCTGAAAAGGTCAGAACCACATCCTAAAAGTTGCAAACTGGCTCTTCACTAGGCACACAAGCCTGAGAAACTAAGTACAAGCCTTCCACCAGCACTAGACTCCCACTACCTAAAGACTGTAACAACCTATTAATTATTCAAGTTCATTCACCTGAAAAGTGCTGGATCTCTCACCCTGGGAGGAGGCTGTACCAGGGACTCAGCTCAGACTGTATTTGATCTTACCTGCAAGGTGACAGAAGTGCAGCACTCTGCACAGGTGAGTGTTGTCTCTGTACCTCCTCCCTTGGCTCTCCTGTGCACAGCAGACTCTGACAGAATTTCTCTATTTAGTTTGTGGTCCTATGAGCTGAAATTGGCCCTTCTTTTTCTTTTGGTAGTGTTAAATGTCAGTTATTTGAGGATTTGTAGTCATAATGCGTTTTTTAGACTGTTGCTTTTTCTCACTTATGTTAGAGGGAGTGGCATATGTATTTTTAACTAGGAGCTATAAAACATAAAAAGATACAAAGCTTAATGTTTTAGCTGAAATGCAGTGAAAAAAATAATGTCTTAAGACCCTAAGAGCTCTATCTATTTTTCTAATATAAGATTCCTAATGAAGTGTTCCTGTTTGTGAAGTGTCATTCAAAATAAAAGCATACTGTTTTTAATAACTACATTTGTCTCATGGAATCCTTCCCTCAAACTAGCAGACTCTTTTCCCAGAATTTGCAAGAAATAAAAAATGAAACACTTCTATTTGACTGAAAGATTTATAACTCATTTTGGTTTTGATGGACTTGCCATTTATGGCTTTCACATTAAGTTTAACACATTTCAGCATGTCACTATGAGTCTGACATACAGAACAGATATAATAACATTTCTTCCCTGATGTTCAGTCTTGGAGCATATTCAGTGACTGCTGTCATAGCTGGACCCGTGGTGTGAGGTAGATCATTTTGCATGTGTCACAAACACGCACTCATGCCTGCATATGTGCAGAATCCAAGATTGTAGAGAAGGCTGGATGACTCACCTCCAGTGCTTCTCATTTTTTTTGTCAGCTAGGTTGGATACAGGGCCGTCTTTTTGTGCAAAGACTTCCAGGATCATCCTCCACATTCTCTCTTTCTCACAATCTCTTTACTTTTTTCCCCTATATATAAATCCTTTTATGTAGTTCATAAGTCCTGGTTTTGTTTCAGTCATGTTGTTTTTCATGCCACCCTCAAGGTATATGAAAACAATGTTCATACATAAATTGATTAAAAAGTCTTTTGGTAAAGTGAGATAAAGAAGCTTGGTTCACTGATGCTGTGCATGTGACAATACCAGAAGATCCAGATATTCTTCAGAGACAGGACAATCTGTCAAGGGAAAAGCAAAAAAAATCAACAAACCAACAAAAAAATAACACCCCAAACTGCACTTAAAAGCCAGATATGAAACTTTACATAATGTAGTCTATTCCCAATATATCTGCAAGAATTTATTACTAGAAAAAATTGTATTTTTTCTTGACAAAAATAAGGAAGAAAGTTGTTCCTATTTTACAGGTTGAGGCTAAGACCCAAAATCTGATTTGATGGATACTCTTTTTTTCTGTAAGTCATTGCACTGAAACCCATTCAATCAGAAAACAAATGGTAGGATAACATGCATGCATATTCCAGAACCAGGAACACAACATATGCACATAATCTTCACTTCCAAGCCATGATTTTGTTCAGACAGACCACATGCATCCATATAGCTTTTGTGCTTCTCAAAACTAATTTCATATTCTTATAGAGAAATATAATAATATGTTTTCACAGTTGAACATCCAGAAGACCTAATTTTATAACCTTTTGAATGAGCATGTAAGTTTAATTGTCTTTCTTTTTGCTTAGTCATTGTCAAGAAATCTTTTGGTAGGTGTCCCATGACATATTACAAATACTTTGCTACAACATTAAATATCTTTTGTGTTCCCTGAATATTAGTGGTGAAATTATTTTTTTTTGTGTGTGTACACTCTTCTGTTTCTCACAGTGCTTCAATACAGCTTAATTGGCTTAGCTTTTTCTGCAGAATGTCACCAACATGTGCATTTAAGAAATCTTTTGAAAAGTAAGATTAAAAGGGTATGGTTTTTTGTGTTTTCATTTGCACTGAGGACATTAGTACCACCAAAGAAAATCATGAAATAAATAAAAATGGTCATCTGATGGCCTAGAGAAGAATCAACTGAAAGGTGTATGAAGGCAAGGTAAATTGTGCATCGGAATTTAGAGAGTGCCACAAGTTTCACCAAGTCCCTGGCAGTAGAACTATGATCTTTTCCAGGACTTGATATGCGGACACATCAAAAAGTTCAGGGAAGTCAAGGATACAAAGAATATTTAGAATTCAGCAGAGCTGCTAGTGGAAAGTCAGAAAAAAGGAGATTGTGTCTCTCTAGAAAATACTCTTTAGAAAAGACTTAATCAACCTGGGGAAAAATGCACTTACTGACTTAAAGAATGAAAATGTTTCTGCCTGAAATACAGCTTCTTGAATAAGCTTTCAGACCTTAAACTGCCAGACAGAATCAGCACATGATATTGGAGTAATGATGACACCATGAACTCTATCATGTTACTCTGAAATCAGTTTAACAAAGGACTTATTTTTTAGGGGCAGGTTGTCAATCACATCTTAGGCAAGATGAGCTACTTGTGGGCAAACTTCAGAGTCTCTAAGACAGACTTCTGTAGATGAGTATCTGCTGGATTACAATGAGCAGTCAGCTGCTCAGACCTGATGCTGCTTCAGGAACAGGAGAGCCTCTTGCAGTCCTCTACAGTCTTTGATGTTGTGCCTCACGTGAGGCTGTGGAGACCACTTTTTAGAAAACTTTTTTGATAAACAGTTCTCCCTCTGTCTTCAGATGAGTATCTATTTCCTCATTCATTCTTCCTGCCTTCTGGTATTACAGCTTCCAAAACTGTGAGAGTCTTTAAATGAGGAATTTTGAAAAGCAAAGTTACTGAAGGGCTGCCCTACAATACTGGGTTGCAACTGATAGCAACAAGCAAAGGTGTGGTCCAAGACTTCTTTTAACTGAGCTTGGAAATGGAAAAATTCTTTACAGAAACATCTGGAGCTGTACATCTCAGTGGTGGACCATCCAGCCTGCCTCATCATAGACTTCAGGGCAATGTCTGCTCCAGTGATTGGAGCACCTCCTTCCCCTCCTTCTTCATTGGTCTTGGTGTCTGCAGAGTTGTTGCTTTCACATATTCTCAGTTTTCTTTTGGCTGCAATTGTGCAGGTTATTTTCCCCTTCTTTCATTCATTATCCCAGGGGCACTACCATCATCACTGATGGGCTCAGCCTTGGCCAGCAGCAGGTCCATCTTGGAGCTGTCTGACACTGACTCTGTTGAACATGGGAGAAGCTTCTAGTTACCCCTGAAAGCCTCCACTTCCAAAATGGCCATTAAAACCTAATTCAGGACTCCTAATCACAAGTTCAATAAGTTCTTCTTTGAAGGCTATGGAGCCAAAGTTAAAATCTAAGCACTTGAATTCAAATTTCTAGCACAGAGCCTTGCCAAAGATGAAGTTTTGATGTTTCTCCAAGCATTTTTCTTCTACTAAGCTTGATGTCTCAGGTGAAAAACTACATTAACACAGATGGCATAGCTGTAAAACTATGTGAGTAAAAAGAGCCCTAGAAAAAAAGTAAATTTAAATGCTAAATAAAAATAGAAAAAAAAATACAAAAATCCCCTAAACTACACTATAGAAAGGTTTGAGCAGTGCCCTAAGTAACAAGTCAAGCTAGTGGTGGCGAGGAACTAAGACTACGAAGGAATGTGTAGGGGGGGGCAGACGGGGGTGAGGGAGTCGAC
>NW_008237410.1:2563624-2580219 GCF_000691975.1 Corvus brachyrhynchos
GTGTAGGGGTGGACAGAAGTGGGTAAGGGATGCCACCATACTCTCTGGTTGGGGTAGAACACAGAACACTGAGCACCCACCACTGAATATATTCCCACACTCTGGGAATCTACCTACAGACAGTAACTTAGGGGAGAAATCTTAACTATAACAGGGTATTATACTCTGGCAGGTGTATCACTTGACTGAAGCACTGTCTGTCTCTACAGCCACAGCAAATCATGAAAGCAAGTATGTGAGTTAGTTGTACTTTAGAAAGGTACTTCAAATTCCTCTCCTTGAAACATAGCTATAGGTGTTTGATTTTTTAACACAAAAGGTAATCACATCCCAAAACGAAGATGAATGTGTCTCCATATTTCTCACATGCAGGTGCTGAAATATTTCTTTCTCAGTGTAAACACGCATAGTGCCTGAAGTACAGCTAGTTGCAGAAAGTTGATGGGCATCAAGAAACACAAAGCAGTAATTCGTCAGCATTGCAGAGCTGCAGACTCGAGGCAGAGCAGCAGCTGCAAACAGGTGCCTTATTTTATACACCATTATTTGTGTTCAACCCTTCCCATTCATTGCTGAGGAATGGAAAATTTGACGTTACCACTCCCTAAAAACTTTTCACACTTTAAATTTCTATAACAGTTCCATTACACTCAGTGTATGTTGGACTAGAAAGTACAACACAGAAACACAGGTGTGGTATTTGCTAAAGTAAGGCAAAAAAGAGACAGAAAGTTATACAAGCTATGAGGTAGGTGTGGTTCATCTGTCACAATGTGGACAGGTCAATGTTTAACAGAAAA
This sequence comes from Corvus brachyrhynchos, assembly GCF_000691975.1. Lineage (NCBI taxonomy): Eukaryota > Metazoa > Chordata > Aves > Passeriformes > Corvidae > Corvus > Corvus brachyrhynchos. The sequence goes on from NW_008237410.1 coordinate 2,564,425, forward strand.
AGAAAGTTGTGGTTTCACATGGCCAGGGGTGACTCACTGTCTGAAAACACAGACTCTAATGGGGTTTTCTGTGAAAAGGAGCAGACACGAACCTGCCTTTGCCACTGGCTCTGCACTAAAAGCACAAGGTGAAATGTAGACGTTACCATACACTGCTGCAGGTTTCAGCAAGCCTATTCCTCTGTAAATGAAATAGCAGCAACACTTTTTAATCAACCCAACCTTATTTTTGACTTAAAAATATCTGCCTCTGCAATGGTGTTAACTTTCAAGTAAAAACAACACGAGAGACTAAACTTATCAAAGAACCAAGGAGGACTATAACAAGGAGAACATTTTATTGTGGGTTTGTTTGTAGTTTGGTTTGGGGTTTTCTTTTTCTGGTTTCAGATATGTTATTAAGCCTTAATTTTTTTCAAAGTGACATACAATTTCGGAAAGCAAAAAAAAGCGGTCACTAAGAAGCACTAGACTCTAATGTAATAGCAAGCAAATGCCATGGTAAGCATAAAACTCTGTCAATTCATAGCTAAACAGCAATATCAGCTATAAATCTGATCTAGCTTATTCCAACCAAATCTCGTTATCTCAAAATCTTTAAGCCCCATGTTGGGCACCAAGACGATCATCATGGTTTAACCTCAGCCAGTAACTAGGCACCACACAGCCACTGGCTCACTCCCCCTGCAGTGGCATGGGGGAGTGAATGGGAAGAGCAAAAGTGAGAAAGTTTGTGGATTGCAATAAAGACAGTTTAATAGGTAAAGCAAAGCAGAAGAAGGAACTGATTTGTCACTTCCCATCGGCAGGCAGGTATTCAGCCATCTCTAGGAAAGCAGGGTTCCATCATGTCTAATGGTTACTTGGGAAGACAAAAGTCATGTTTTCAAACGTTCCCCCCTTTCTTCTTCCTCAGCTTTATAGACTGAGCATGACCTTGTATGGCCCCTTTGGTCAACTGGGGTCAGTTGAGTCCCCACCCAAATCCATGTGCACCCCCAGCCTCATGACTGGTGGGGTGGTGTGAAATGCAGAAAAGGCCTTGGTGCTGTGTAAGCCCTGAACATCCTGCAAAAGTCAGGAGTGAAAAAAAGAAAGAGATCATTAAGGTAAGTAGGAAAAAGCTGCATGTACAAGCAGTATAAAGTGACCCTCATAAATACAAAAAAGATTAAGCATAAGGTTTCTAAAATGATTTGGTTCTAGAAAAAGAACTATAAATTAATTTGTATACCATTGGAAGAAAATTTATCTTCAAAAGCACAGACATAAGGCCAATCAAATGAATGTATTAAGTCAACAAGTTTTTCATTCAGGTTAACAATAGCTATTTTTCCAAACAAAACTACTCATAACTATAAGCAATATTAGAACACAGAACAAAAAACCTCCACCAAGATGGCCATCACTGAACAATTATAATTTTACCAAAGCTTTTTATTTTTTCTTTCTTGTCAGAAACTTTGAAGATTCACAGTAACAAAGTGTCTGACCACAAAACAAAATACCTTAAATAAATTCACAATAACATGAATGGCCTTATGTCCCCCAAAAGGACACATTTGGAATGAACTTGCTTTCTATGTTTTCTTGCTATTCTGTTTAGGACATCATTATCTCTTAGGACTCAACATTTTATTTATAATGCAATTAAGATGTAAAATCTTCATAAATAATTTAATTAATTAGTTAATGTTAGCTATGTAAGCTTTACTGTGAACACCTAGCTAGACATCACCAAAGTCCCTTCCTATCCAAGACTAGAATTTTCCATTCCTGGAAAGAAAGAGACATTTCCTGTGGACAAAATATTTTATTTAAGTCTTTGAATATCTGAGTTCAGTTCTCAGATTCTCAGGTGCATAGATCTTTACTGGAGATTTATCAGTTATTCAGTTTACCAGTTTCAGTATAGACTTCCTCAAATGACAGCTACCTTTGCACAAAAGTAAGCTGAAGTATTCTAGGAATTGTTTTCCAAGAGATTACTAGAGTCTTTCTTTGTGCTTCCTATAATCCCCTGTTGGAACTATTGGATTCTCACGGAAGCCTACAGGCATTAAAGTGGCATTTCAGTGCTTGTGTTAGTGCTTCATTTGTCATTAGCCTATACTACTAAAGAGTCAACTATTTTGAATTAAAAACACCACGTTGCTTGAGGGAATAGATGTGCTTGTGGGCATAGGATCCTGGACTGGATATGAACTCTTCTCAGTGGAACAAACTTAACAGTAGCCTCAGGCAATTACTTAACCTACTAAACTCCACTAACTCCATCTGAGGACTGGAAATGGTTATTTCTCTCCTCCACACTTTATATGCCTGAGCTATACCAAATTCTTGTAAGACCAAAAATTCAGCTGGTGTAAATGCAAGAAATTTTCCAATTCACTTCAGCATCTTTTAGATCAGGTTCTGAGACACAGACTCGTGTGTGAGACATTCAGACCTGGATATTGACTTGATGTGTAGGAGCTTATGCATTGAGGACAGTAAATCATCTTCAAAGAGAGATACAAAAAACATTTTCTAAGTATTCTTTATCTTTTTTTCCTATACAAATATGGCTGTTTCCCTTTGTCCAGGTAACAGGAACCACCATGTAAGTTTTATCAATGCTCTGTTGAAACTATGAAAATGAAAGGGACTTGATTTGGCATAGAAATCTGCTGCTATACAAGGTGTGCTACAAGAAGGCAAACTTGGTAGTGTCAGTTCAGTATTTATGCAACTGAAAAACTGCAGGTAGGAATGAGCAAGCACTGCCTAAGTGAAACAGATATAAATATTTTAGTCCTATTTGACTCTGGATATTGGAAAAGACAATGCTCTCACCCTCTGAAAATTTTGCAAACTCAAGTAAATAAGAATGCTTTTTCTAGCCTTGCATCTCTATCTGCCATGCAACAAGAACATTGTCAGGTAAGGGCAATCAGAGGTGAAAAGAGAGATCCAAATTCAGATTGTACATATGTTCATTGTTAGTGGTTATTTATTCATTTGTTGATAAAATGGCTGTAGTTTGCATGATTTTGCCAAAGCTACAATACACATGTAGTGAATACCCCTCAATCCTACTGTTTCTCTTCTTTTCACACAATTGCATTTGAGCTATTTATATGTAGAGCTGATGATGGTTTTCATGTCGATATTACTCAGCTCTTCACCTGTGTTGATAACACATGCTGATAATTAGAGTTACTAATGATGGATAAACATCTCATTGGTGTCCATGCAAGATTTGGTGTTGACAAAAACATCAGATTTTTCATTCTTCCACCAAAGAGAGTTAATGAACACTAGCCTACACAAGATACTGCCCTTATTAGACTCCAAGGGCTTTGTGTTCATTTACTTTTGGGGACATATCAAGATTATCTTTAATCTCTGTTCTTTCATTATTGTGTAGTGGACTCACGCCTTCCTGTGTTCTTTTTATTTATACAGCTGAATAACCTTTTGCTATTTGTTTAATTTCCTTCACAAAGTCTGGCCCAAACAGGCTTTTGGCATGTCTCACATTATCCCCATACTACTTGATTTTGACTTAGGTCATGTCAGTGAAAGAGGTCATATTAACCACCCTTGGATACCCATAGTACTATGACTACTTTGCATGCTCACCCTCCCATGCATCAGAGTTATCATGGAGGTGACTGGTTCCTTTTCAGCCTACAGCTGCTTCCTGACCTCTCTAACACAAATCTTAAGTGTAATAAGTGCTGCTCCCTTTTGATGATGCCATTTTTCCTGAGCAGTCTCACCTGTTCTTGGTTTGATAAATGTCTCCTTCACCTATTCACACTCCCTTTTCAGGCTTGCACATGCAGAAGTCTTTATTTTTTGTATGTGGAGGGTTCAGTAATTGCCAGCTGCCCCCCTGGCTCATTTCCATGCTCCCTGACACTACTTTAACACCAGTTAACATTCTTTTGGCAGCTCCCACTGACATGCATATTGGTGAATCCCTCTCACTCCCAGGAAACAGTCAGCCCAGAAATTATCTCAGCCACAGCCAAAACGACATGCAGAGCAGCCAGGAGTGAATTGGCCCTTGATTGTTTTAGACCCCACTCAATGTGTGTGAGTTGATGCTTAGAAAATGGACTGCACAGTGGGCAGTATGGTGAGGGGCACGGGAATGACAGGAGCTGTTCATTTAGGAGGGATAAGTACCAGAGGCTTCACAGTATGAGGGGCCACAGTGAAGGTAGGTGTTTAGATGGACTGAGGGAGTTCACATGCTCTGTTAATTAATGTGGAGGGATATAACTACTATGATGAAGAATTAGGCTGGTATGAGGAGTAGCAGTGGTCAGGCATGCAAACCTCATTTCTACAACCATTCTATACCTGCAAGGATGTCTTGATTTCTCCAAATAAATGAGACAAGTCTGCAAACAGATAGCAAGGCTTCACTCTCCAAGAGAATGGTGGAAAGAACAGCTGGAGAGATGTCCATGGCACCAAAAGAAAAATTTTGCAAAGTATTTTTAAGAACTTTTCTAGCAATGTATGCTGCTGCTTGGCGAAAGTACTGAAAAAATCTTACAGCCAAACTTTGTTAAAATGTCATCATCTTTAATGCAAAAACGTTTGCTTAGTACACAACCTCACAAGAAGTGCAAAGGTGAATTACTGGCTCAGAAAATAAAACCATTAAGCTTTGAAATGCAGAAAAAACATTAAAAAGAAAAAAAAACCTCTGTGAAAATTTCACTAGGAGAAGTACCTTCTCAAAATGTAAATATTTTTGAAAGTAAGTACTCCAAAGCTTTCATTATCAATGCCATTCTTATTGTTTGTGCTGTATAAAGACATCTGAGATTAGAAAGTACATGAAAACTACTCAGTGAACCCATTAAAACAGCAACATTATCTGTAAAGCAAATTCTAATAACACATAAATTTAAATCTCATAATAATCCCATAATAGGAGAAGAAGAACTATTATTTCAGCATAGGCAGTGCTGGTATGGGGTGTAATTTAACTTGAATCTCACAGCTGTGTCCTGGGTGCCTTGATAAACTACAAGGAGCAGATGCATAAGATAACTCAGACAGCTTGCTAAAGTTTCATCTGCCTGTGGGACCCACTTGGTACAGCCAGAGCCCTTTGCCAAGTCTACTTTCTCACTCTGTATAGATGGCACTGCTCCAGTAGCAGCTCTGATCTTCTATCTGGCTGCTACACACAACCTCAGACAGAGAGATTTTATTATGCATTAGTTACAAAGGCCTACAAAGAACAATGAGACCTACCCACTACTCCTTAGCAGGTGGTCCAGCATTTTTAAAACCCCATTTTTAAAAGCCCTAGAGGTGACAAAACTCAGCTTCCAGAAATGGTTCAGGGTGAAGCAGACCTTGAGCCCAAAAGAATGTGAGAGCTCAACATCAGAAACCAGGCTTGGGATTTATTAAGTTCTAAAATTTTAATAGAAAACTCTGACACTGTAGAAGTAGTGAATTTCTTATGTGTAGCTCCTGAAACCATTGGGCTCCCCAGATATGATATTGCAGTTCCCTTTAGAAGGTTTCTTTCTACGTGTACATTTCCACTGCAGAGGTTTAACTCCTCACTTGAATTGCTCCACTAAAGCTTGCCTAACCTTGAGGGATCCATGCTCTGAGGGGTCATCTGAGCTTCAAGTGAGTCAGAACTGCTGTCCTTGGTCGTGAATAACTGTGCAATTCCTAGAAAGTTCATTCCACGGTTCTTTGCACTGCAGCAAGCCATGTTATTCTATCACGTCTTTGCTGAAATATAGTAGCAGAACTTTTTTTTATGTTTCTAGAGGGTATTCTAGCTTCCAGGTTTAGCCTGGAGAAAAGAAGTCTCTGGGGAGACCTTAGTGCAGCCTTTTGATATTTAAAGGAGGCTTATAAAAAAGATGAAGAAAGATTTTTTATCTGGTCCTGAAGTGACAGTATAAGAGGCAACAATTTTAAACTGAAAGAGGATATATAAAAGGATATAAGAAATAAATTCTTTACAATGAGTGTGGTGAGACACTGGAACAAGTTGCTCAGGCAAGCTGTCAATGTCCAGTGCCTGGAAGTGTTCAAGGTCAGGTTGGATGAGGCTTTGAGCAACCTGATCTAGTGGAAGGTGTTCCTGCCTGTGTCAGGTCCCTTCCAACCCAACCCATTCTATGATTCTGTGATCCTCTGAGTGTGTGAAGAGGCACAAAGAACTAGCAACACAAAAATACCAGCTTGACCAAAAGAACTGCATAACTATGCTAGAAGTATTTACATTAAGATTTTAAATCCTCTTTTCCTTAATGTCAGCTGTTGCACAAACACTCAGTGTTGCTTAGAAAACAAATTCATAGGGTCTTCATATAGGGTAGCACTCACACGGGGAATAAAACCCCTCAAAAAAGGACAGTTAGTCACCTAAATGGTGACTAAATCTTTCTTGCAAGGGTCCTTGCAATGGCCCATTCACCAAACTATTGTGCTGATGAATTCTTATGATCCAGTGGTTTTTTCTGTGTGGTGCAGTGAACAGCCTCTTGGTGTTTGTGGTGTGATGACCTCATTCTGCACATTTCTTACCAGATCCCATACCTATTTATTATGATTCCTCCAATTTGATATATCCCAAAATTGTCCTTCACACTTGACCGTCCCATGTTCCAAAAATTTGCAGATTCTTTTGGTATATTTTATGTAAAGGCTGCATATCTTGCATGTTTTAATATTTCCTCATTAATCCTCAGATTATTTATGGAGAAAACATTCATCATTCCATTAGTTTGGAGGTTCTTTTTTATTGAAAACAAAACAAATAATTTCTTTTTATTGATAATAAAAGAAATAATTGTGTAAGCATTTATAGATCCTGATTATTCAGAGACATCGTTAATTTCTAGGAAGTAACAGAAATTCTTTTGGTATTTTATATTAGTTAACAATCCTCTCTCTCTTACTTTGGCTACCAACCCCTTGTAAGTAGTATAATTGTGAAATGGACTCTTTAGATGCAAAGCATTAACCCCCAATAACAGATTTTTACTTAAGTAATGACGATGTATCCAAATACTCCACGTTTCTTAATGCAGCAAATCAGCACTGTCCACACACTCAAACTGAGGATTATACATGCATGTGTGCTTCTGGTAGGCATCCAAAAAAAAAACCAACTTGAATTTCAGTTAAGGGGTACTCTATTGCCTTAGCTGGCTGCTGCCATACTTTGGGGGTTCGGTTTTGTGAAGCTGAGATGTGATAAACTGAATATAAACTGGCTCCCTCATGTAGATCATTATTAAGGCAGGGATTTTTTTTTTTTTTTTTTTTTTTTTTGGATCAATGTGATTTCTATCCTAAGATGAAATACAGTGCTCTGATGAATTTAGTGAAAATTTCAGTTCTGTAGTGAGCATGGAGTCAAGATTTCTGGATTATGGTCTTGGACACTACTAAATTTAAATTATCATAACATTTTATGGTTTCTTTTCCCCATTACTATACTAGATTATCATAAAAATTAATGATTTTCCTACCAGATCCTTCAAATCAAATACTGTTCAACAAGTCAAAACTGAGATAACTTTCAAACCGTATAGCCTCTTTAAACATCTATCAACAGACTCCAGAATAACAAGTTCTAGAACTTGAATATCCATGAAGAAAAAGTTCAGAAACAGATTGGGAAAAATGTTTTAGCATAGGATTTTTTCAGCAAAAAACCAGACATGTCAATGACATTTTTATGTCCTTTTCATAGTAAGATGCAGAATGAAGCCAACCAATCTGCAAAATTGTACATGTACCGTAAGTCAGCAAATATTCCTCCTGTTGCCTGGGCTGTTTGATCTCACAGTCTAGAAGAGAAGCAGAACTATATTTAATGACTCTTGCAGCCAGAATTTCAATTTAAAAAACCATCCCTGAGCTCTATAGTCCTTTGAAATACAAAACCCTCCTCTCGTTTTCCTGTTCAGTGAGCTTGAAACAGATGACGGCAGGATCCTTCCAGTAAATTGCTGACAGGTAGCTGTCTGCCAGGATTCCAGCCGGAAGCCAAATTCGCAGGGGTCAAGGGTTGAGGTGAACGTTATGCATCCACAGACAAGTCTTAGAACAGCCAAGCACAGAAGAGAAGGCTTTTGAGAACCTGCACCAGGATATCAGAAGCAGTGTTTAGGGAATGGGGAAGATATGCTTCAGTCCCTTACACTTGCATGGTAGCTGATGAAGTCTATAACTGAATGAGGTGTAAGGACACTGTTATGTGACAGAAATACTGGAGATATTTTGTCAGTATCTGGATTACCAGGTCCACAAATATATATTATTCGTGGGTTGCTCTGGTGCTACGTCAACATCCCAAAACAGTTTGTTAGTACTGGCTTTACTATTTCATTTCTTGGGCTGAATAGCAGATTCTTCTCTGCCATGGAAATATTCGCACTTTCTGTTTAAAAGAGAAGCTGGGGTTCATCCCTGTAATGCAAGCAGCATAAATACTAATTCTTCTGGAGTTTTGTCTTTACCTTTGAAGAGGAAAATAGGAGTCTCCATGTAATACCTATGTTATGTTAGGGGGGGTAAGATAACACAGAAGCCAAAGCCCCTTCAGGTGCTTTTACCAAAGGAAAGTTTTACACAGGTTAATGTGGGACAGATGGTAATGACAGACTCTGCAGAGCTGTCAAGAAAATAAGAGAATTGAAGCTAGAACGAGAGTACTGCCAACAAAGAAAATGTAAAAATTAATAGTTTGTAGGCACTAAATGCAGCATTAGGAATGTGGATATTTATTAGAACAAAGCAGAGATAAGAGTAAAAACTTCCACCAATATTCTCTGCACAACAGTGATATTCATGTTGGGGTGGAGCACAGAAACACTGATAATAAGTAGTTTGCCTGTATTTCCTATTTGGCATTCCTCCCTGTTTTCCTCTGCCTCATGTTTGTGTGCTTAGAAAGATAGGTGGCACCAATTCACACCAGCTTGAACTTATTCCTGCTTTATCTACTCTGCAAGTAGCTTATTTAACTTGAAATGCAAAACCATTTTACATTCCAGGACTTAAATGCAGACAGTGTAAGGAGCAAGCCCTTTGCAGTTTGGATGATGGGTTGTGTTTCTATAAGCATTTAGTGACAGGAAAGAGTTTGTATATATTCCTCTCCTAGTCAGGCATCTTAACTAAACTTAAAATTTCAGTCATAATATCCTTTAAGTGTGGCCATCTCTGTTTTATAAAGATAAACTTTATTTCCTGACAGTCCAAGGTGAAGCATTGTGCTTTTGTGAGTGAGGTAAGTATCTTGATTACATTTTGCAAACTGGTATTTCTGTCTCTGTCATGCTGTAACATAAATCACATACCATGTATGAGTGCATCATTTAGAGTCACATAGGTTTATGGCATACTGTGACAGTTCTTTCTCTCAAGAGTCTTCTGGCAGTTTGATAATGGTCTCAGACCTTGACATCAGTGCCTTTTGGCAATTGACCTACACGAGACATGTACCAGCAAATGATGCTGACTGTAGATAAGGGATAAAAAATACATGATGAATATAAATCTTCCTTCCTTACTAACAGGAAAAAAAAAGTGGTGAAAGTGTGTCCTTGATTACTGATATACAGAGAACCTGAAGAACCAAAGGCTGTTTACAGTGAAATGGCAAAGTGCTGATGGAAAATCTCTTTAGCAGCATGTGAGGAAATGGGGGAGTGAACAAAAGACAAAAGAAACAGTCCATGTAACACTTCCTGTCTGCATAAAAAATTCCTGTATCAACCTTCCTAGCTCTATAGAAATTGCAAGTTAAATGTTTTATTCCTCAGATTTATTACTTTTAAGTGCCCAAAAAACATTTATAAAGTGTTTCCAGAATTGAGTGGTCATTTATGCTAAAAGGCTCACAGCATGATGCTAATATGACATAGGGAATTGTAGAAGTGCCATTGCATCAAGTCACTGCTAGAGGTGTTGCTTGGAATACTGTGTGCTGGGCTGGTCATCTACGTTCAAAAAAGATAAAAGTGAACTGGAAAAGAAGCAGAAACAATCTGTAGAAATTATTAAGTAAAGAGAAAGACTTACAGTGAGACCTTGTAGAGGTTGTTTAGCCAAGCAAAAAAAGAAATGGAAGAGGATAAATGAGGGCTCTAGAAATATGTCTTTGGAGGAATAGAATGGCTTAAGCTAAATATATGCACTAACATAAAATCAAATTACTGTAAATTGATCATGAACAAATCTATTCTGAAAATTCCTAGTATATGAGGAGCAAAATTTTAAGTGTCCACACAGGCTCTGGGAGAAAGTGAAGCTAAATTTGTTTTAAGATGAACTTCAGTTGATGTGTAGGGAGAGCTATATAACAGAGTAAGAAAATGTCTGGGACTTGGACATTGGTGGCTCACTTCAGTCCCCTAGACAGCAGCAAGTAGTGCCTTGTCCTCGAGCACTGCTCCTGGCCTCCAGCTGCCAGTCCAGAAAAGTTCTTCTACAAGGTCTGACTAGTATTTGCCAGACTTATGTAGATTTTTCAGCTAAGTTATAGTGTCTCAAATGGCATGGGGTGACACCTTTAAGCTTCTGAGTCAGGCTGTGGGCATGGGCAATCAGACTTCAGATATGTCATAGGCAGCGACATACCCTAAGTACCTGGAAATTTATGAGCTTGTATTGAATTTATAACGTGTTCTCAAGACATTTTACTTGTCACATATGGAGGCCAGGGAGGATTTCCCCAGGTGGATGCTCTAGTTTCTGGGGGAGGCAGATTCTGCTTTCAGTTTTGAAACTGAAAAGTATTCACCATAACTGCAGGGAGGAAGTTTACAAGATACATTTGAGGGTCACAGTGCATGATACAGCTTCAGGCTGATGTTAAGGGTTAAAGAAGTTATTGATCAAGAGACGGGGTCTTCTCCCAAGTTCTACTTTAAAGGACTTTTTTCTCTTGCCTTTCTATATAGAGAAGAAAGTGATTAGTCCTTGAGTGAGTTTTGTTTAACATACACTATGCTAGTAGAGAGACATCCTCAGTTTCTCAGTCATGATTCCCATGGCACAGCTGTGACACTTAGCCCATGTAAAACTATAACTTCAGCACAGGGTGATGGAGATGCTTTGCAGTCTTGGGTATTAGTTACTTGTGGAGTGTCTACAGCCTTTGGAACTAGAGAGTTTTCCTTGGTGGCCCACAGCTCTGGGTGTTCTGACCTACATGAACCAGACTGTCTACTAGATCATGACCTAGACTGTCTCTTCCAACCACATGCTCCTATTTTTATGGCCATATTAGCATAATAATCAATGCTGAATTCTAGGAGAACTTGCATTATGCTGCCCTGAATTTTCTGTGAAGGCTAGCAGTACGTATTTTTACACTGATTTGCTAGCTCCTGGACATGGTTTTCCATATGTCAGAATAAATAGATGCTGTTTTATTTTAGATGTTCAGTGTCTTTGCTGTAGTCTCTCTCTTTTCCAGAATCATCTCAATGGATTTTTAGAGGATTGGGTTGGTTTTTGGTTTTTTTTGTGGGTTTTTTTTTGGTTTTTTTTTGGGGGGGGGGAGGGGTTGGTGTGGTTGTTGCTGTTGTTGTTGTTTCGGGGTTTTTTGTTTTGTTTTGTTTTGTGTTTTTAATAGTTCTCATACATATTGGATATACTTGAAAAATTCACAGGAAGGTGCATATAAAATACTCTTAGTATAAAATAACATTATGCACAGAGAACCTAACCTATACTATATTAAGCTGTGAGCATTGTATGTGCCATCTGAGTTTTCAGTTGTTTTACCTGAGGCTGCTATGTGGTTATGAGGAGGTGAGTATAACTGGCCAGGTAGAAATTAAAAGCAAGAAATAAAACATTTAGTGATATAATGTGGCTGTAAAAAAAAAAAACCTTCAGCATAATAGATGGGAGATTAATGGAAAAATGTTTAACCAACTTACTCCTCCCAAGAAAACAAAATCTGGTGTCTCAAGATCTCAGTCCTTATATTCAAAAGCCCTCTTGGAAGAAAAATAACAAAACTACCTCCTGAGACAGCAGTTGCTTCAGGAGGGGGCTGGGTGAGAATCTGAGTTGTCACAGGAATGCAATGCTGAGTCAGAGTATTCTTGTGTGAAATGCCCCAGTTTAGGATGCATGTGAGTTTACCAGGGAAAGTGAGCCAGCACGTAAGCTGTGACACTGATCTACCACCCTCCTGGCCTGGGCATGAGCAAGCAAATCAGGATCCTGGTGTAGAGAGCTGTAGTTACTCTTTCCAGTATCTCAGTCATTAGTCACAGCTGTCACCTGAGACCTGGTAGCTGACTCCAGGCCAAAATCAACAGGCTGGCTACAATCACTGAATGTACGAATATATTAAAGGAAGCAGGAATTACACTAGGTATCATGTATCATATTTTAGCTCCTTGCCCTGTCACTGGAAATAGAGGCTGCTGGAGCTGAAACCAGAGTACACAGGTACAAGTCACAGAATCACTGAATCACAGAATAAATTAGGTTGAAAAATACCTCTGAGATCATTGAGATCCAGCCTGTGACCAAACACCACCATGTCAAGTAGACCCCGGCACTAAATACCATGTCCAGTTTTTCTTTAAATACCTCCATTCACAGTGATTCCACGACCTCTCTGGGGAGTCCATTCCAATGTCTAATCAACCTTTCGGGGAAGAAATTCTTCCTAATGTCCAACCCAAACCTCCCCCGATGCATATTAATACTATGTTCTCTTGTCCTGTCACTAGTTGCCTGGAGAAGACTGACCCCTGTCTCACTACAGCCTCTTTTCAGGTACTTATAGAGAACAATAAGGTTCCCCCTGAGCCTCCTCTTCTCCAGGCTAAACACCCCCAGCTTCTTCAGCTGCTCCTCATAGGACGTGTGCTCCAGACCCTTCAGCAGCTTCATTGCCCTTCTGTGGACACACTCCAGAACCTCAGTGTCCTTCCTGAATTAAGAGGGAAGAATTTTCTTTCTGCTCAGTTGTGTTTTAAGCAACTTTCAGGTGTAGTCAAAAGTTCTCTTGACCTGGAGCTGAAATGAGCTAGAAGTGTGCATTAAGGTCCAGAAAACCTCAGGTTCTTCTTTTCTGGTGCCGAGTTGAGATAGAGATCCTGACTGAATCCATAAGTCAGAGCTTTGCAGTCGCTGACATGCCAAACACAGATGCAAATTTGGCATGTTAGCAGGTATGTTGATGACCAAACTCAGGGCTAAAGTTCAGTCATAAAACCATTGCAACTTCCTCTGATACATAGGCAGGGCAGAGGCAGTCTGAAGGAGACAACTGTGTTTGGCTAACAGCTGGACAGTACTGAACTGTGTGTAGGAAGATGGCAGTGTACAGACTGTGGATCATTTTATTGCTGTTTCCTTAAGTAATGCAGTGTTACTGTGAACAGGATCTTGAAAAGGCTGCTCGTTCTCACAGCTCCCAAGAGCAGAACAGCAGGTAGAGAACATTTTTCAGGCTTGCTGAAGCAATCCCAGCTTAGCACACTGATATCCAAAGTCTCTCTTAAATGTGTAAGACCTACTGGATTCAATTCCAGGCAAGTAACGTTTTCTAAAGTCTCACTGTGATCAGAGAGTGGTATGGGTAGAAAGATTATATACTTAATTTCAGAGGTTCTTTTAGCAAAAGACTGGTAAAATTTCTGCTAACAAAGCTAACAACTAATTTTTTTATGGATTCATTCTATATGTATAAGCTTTGGTGCCTCCTCAAGGAAATTGGTGACACCTCCTTCTGTTTTCTTCATGATAGTGACATCAAATTTAAAGGAGCTTGTCTTTAGCATTGCTTCCAACTCTAATTAGAGCTTTTGTTATTATGGATCTTCTCTAGGAAAAAACAACTTTGTATGTTCTGAGAATGTAAGAGGTTAAGAAAACCATATCTAACTCGGGAATCAATCTAATTGGCATTTTTGTTCATTCAGTTCACCAAAGCAGTGCTATCAGGCGCTTCTTTGCATCATTTTCTGGTGAAAAGAGGTCCAATAGAAGAGTTCCTATCCCTTCAGGAATACAGAAACAAACAACAGAGTTCAGTAAACACAGGCTGGAGACAGAAATAGACTTGAATTTCTGGAGGTAATCCTCTTTCCTCACATGTGGGAAAGTAGGAATCAGATCCTGACCTGATCTATCAGTTAGTTCATTTTGGTTTTTCCACAGCTTGATTTTTTTTCCCTTCTCTTTCATTCTCCAAGGAGGTTCAGCCTGTCAACCCCCAAAGTAGTGCTTATATGATTATTACTATCTTCCAAACATGGGACCATCCAGAAGGATAACCACTAAAATCTTACATAAAAAGAAGGGCACAGTATGGCTCATGTTGTTTTTCCTGTATTAGCTAAAGCAGTAGAAAGACTTGCATGGTCTTCTCTATGTTTTGGTGAAGTTGGAGTTTTATAGCTTGAATTTGGAAACAGGCAAAGAAAACAAGCTGTAAGTCAGGACCTGACAACATTGTGTAAAACAAAATGGGGATCAAATGCAAAGCAAAACATCTTTCAAACTTAAAAGAATTTGTACTCCTTGAAATTAACTCCTTGCAATTAAATATCTTTATAGTCAAAGTAGCCATGATATGTGACAAATGCATTTTGTCCCTTAATAAAAAACCACGATCAATCGTGATTTAAAAATTAAAAAAAACCTAGAAATTTCTTATTCCATTTGGCAGAACACTGAGTAGCCTTATTTTCTCAAATGCCACAGTTGTCCTCTACTTTAATTTTTATTTCATGGTACCACTTTCCTCAGACTTGTGTCCCTGGCCTTATTGTTTTGCCAGCTGATGGTTGCATGAATCAGCCTTAGAAATAAAAGGCTGACTTCTGGAAGGCAGAGTTATTGAGGACAGCTGATGACGAACCACTTAAGTTAGCAGGTGTTAGTCATTAAATTGTTCTTAATGAATGAATCTCACAACAGCAAAAAACAGTGAGGGAAGTGGCTGGATGTACTCATGCAATGCACGGAAATTACATGACAGAAAACACTGTGTTCTAGACTGAAGCAGCATCCACCTCTCCTCATTCTACAAAAGCATATAGGGTTTACACTTATTACAACAAAAGTAAGCACAGAGAAAAAAACAGACGTGACAAAGATGTGTGCTTCCACATGCCACAAATAAATACCAGATATAAAATACAACAGGAAATGTTAGGTTGTAATGAAGGCTGACATCTCACAGGCCTTACTTCATGCATGTTCAGGTCTTGGATCAGAGACAAATTACTGAATTTAATCCATATAAGCTAACCTGAACTCTAGTCCATCTCAAAAGAAGAGAATGTGGGAGGTAGAGGAGTTGGTGACAAGGATGTGATGTCCACATTCAGTTTTGAATGTTTTCCTGAAAACCAGGTCTAGTCTGATCCTACTCATTCAACACCCATTAGCTGTTGGAGGGCAGGTATCTTCCTGCAGCATTTCTACCAGTTTAGTTTCAGAAAGACAGAAATCCAGTCTGCGTTATCCAAGTGTGAACTCTGACATCAGAAGGGTATTCACACTCTTGTTCCTTATCCAGACTAGAGCACCTAGACATAAGGTCTATAGATGTGTCTGCCTTACATGTATAGTGTCCACCCAGCTGTATCTTCAGGGCATTCACATTTGTGACACTACATTCCCAGCCTCCTTCAATTTCACATATACCATTATTAAGGTATTATGACCCAATAGCTCTCACATTCTTTGGCTCTAATTTTATGGTAACCCATAAAACAGAGTCATATCTTCCTTTCTGCTAAGGGCCTGTTTGAACACCTGCTG
>NW_008237410.1:2580229-2609476 GCF_000691975.1 Corvus brachyrhynchos
CTGCTGAACTTGTGTGAAAGTCTTTCTGATAGTTTCAACCAATTGTGGAACAGTCTCCAGGTAAACTTCTCACTCAGTTGCTTTGAGTTGGGTTTTTAAATTAATTTAATTGTTATTCAGTAGTGCTGTTTTGTCTCAGAATCAGTGCAGGACTTATTTTGTATTGGCAGGAGCAGAGATTCCTTCTGCTGAGAAGACAGGAGATGGTACAGAGCCAACTACAGTTTCTGTAGTTCCAGCGCTTTTCCAGCACCTTCCAACACCAACACCTTGGCAGCTGTTGCAGCAAAGTCTGACCTTAAGCACTGTATCAGTTTTTCACATCTACTGCTCTCTGCAGTAACATCTTTTTCTTTCACTTTTGCCATGACTGGGTGTGTTTTGCATTGCTCTTTTACCTCTACTAGCCCAAGGCCTGACAGTAGTGTAATTTCACAGCTACTACAAATACTATTTACATTTAAGAAATAGTCAAATATTCACCTATATGAAACCCAGAACTGCTCCATGCTTCATGTTGTTCTAATGCTCTTCTTCCCTCTGTGACTATATTCGTGTACCATTGCATCATGAGGCATGTAACACCGTAAAGTACTGCCAGCAAAAGCCACATCTCCGTCCACGGATCCCTTTTCACTCAGCAATTTCTCTGCTGCAACAGGTATGGTTCATTTCCTCTAACTGAAAAGCAGATCCCTAGAGCAAAGTGCCTGCTGCACATGAAAATACACTGTCAGGCAAAAATGATGCATTCTTTAGTTTTAATGTTTAATGTGATTCCATGATGACCCTCAGCCCACACAGCAGGAACTTTTAACCTAGATGATATTGGGCAACAGAGAGAATCAGTTAAATAAATGTACTTTCTGTTCAGTCACTCCTATATGTTATACCACTGAGCATTTTTATTGCAAATTAGGTTTGTTTGAAGTAAAGCCGGCAGATAATTTTGTGATTAAATAATTGTTTGTCAGAAACTGTTGATGTGTCCAAATAGAAAAGTATTAGTGAGAAGTAATCATTCTACTTTTAAAGGACAAAGCTGGACTGGTCAAATTCAGATGGAAGACAGACGTTCATTGACCTTAAAAGAGTTTCAGGCAGGCACATGGGGGTAAAAATCCAACCATGATGTTCTTGCTTTGCATATGTCCGTCCATGGATCTGAAACTCACACACCCACATACTCAGCAGGTTTTCTGTTTTCTGGACTATTAAGTCATCTTCCCTTATGCTCTCTCCAAACAGATAATGCAGTTATCCATGTGAAGTGGAGTATCTCCAACAGGAATGACTGAGGCACAGAGATTTACTCAAAAATATGATTCAGGCATTTGATTAAAATCTACCATTTCAGGGTTCAATATCTGTTTCAGTAGAGGAAGGAAGGAAGGAAGACAAAGTGCAATCCTCTGGCATATTTGGACAGAGCAGAGCCTTTAACGGAGCTCTATACTTCTAACCTGCTAGTTGCTGAGATATTACATGATATGGACTTCCTTTTTTACTGGCAACTTTGAAATGTCCTAATGCCATCTCAGTGTATAATATCCATACATGTCTCAAAATATCAAACCTGCACAAAAAAAACAAATCACCAGGGAAGATGGAAAACATTTTTTTCTGAGTTTAACACAACTGTCTGTAGCAGAGGAATGGGAAGATCAATACTGCTTTGCACTCATGTGATCCTTTGAGAACTCATATTCATTTTTAAGGAGTTAATAAATTCATGTTCATGGATTCCTTGAGGTAGGTATTATCCTCATTTTGAGAAAAATGTAGTATCAAGGTAACTAGTTCTCCACACTAAATAAAAATTCATTGGCAGAACTCAGGACTGCAAAACCTAAACCTAAACATATAGATCTCAGCCTCAACTGTGACATTATCCTTTCCTAAAAACTGTTCTTCCTTCTAAAGGTATCACAGTTAGAGTTGAAGGGAAAGATACTCTTTCACCTCATCTATCCTGAGTTTTCTCCTTTTCTCCTGTTCCACAAAAGGGGTCTGTCTATGAGGGAAAGAAGAATTACTTAGATCATCCAGTCCTCTGTATTTAAAGCATATCCATAAACAAAGCAGTTTGAAGTACTTTGGCCTTCGATCTCCTTTCCCAATGTTTAACAGACTCTACTTGTACACTAGAGAAATTTTGGTGGATTTTTTTACAACTTTTTCATTAGAGCATCACACTTCAACAAACTATTTCAATGAATCACTTTCTTTTTTCCAATGAAAACACGTTTTGCTGAGAAATGTACCACTTGACATTCAGAATAAGTTAATAACCTGGACTTAAATACTGAATTCCTTCCTGAGGCATACTTCATCCTTTCAAGGGTTTGAACTGCCAAATAAAAAAAATTGGGAGTAGTACTAGAAATAACGATGTTTTATCATTTGTATTTTGTTAGGAAAGCAATTTTATTCATAGTGAAAATCCCCTGGCAAGTTTCTTTTGACTGCAGTGACATCTACTGGTACTTAGAAAAATTTCTGGATATGAAGAATAAAATCAAAATGACACTAGGTATCAGGCCCAGCAGCTTGACATTTTACTTCTAAGGAGAGACAGAAAAAAAGTGGATGCTCCAGAGTTCAAGCATGTATCCTCCCAAGGACTGCAGGCTTGCTTGTGTTTCTTGATGTCAGAATACGTGGTTCAAATGGAGAGAGAGCAAATTCAAGTGTTTTAAAAGGCAAAGGAACTTGATCACCTGATGCAGGAGGGGATAACTGCTCACTTTCTATTCCAAAGTGAACAAAAGACAGGAAAAGACTGCAACAGGGGAAAGAAGTCAAGAATTCTGAGGGGTCTATAGCAGCAGCAGTGCTGGCAGAGGTAGGAGCGGGCTAATGGCTTGAGCTGTCAGACATCTCCCTGAGACTGAAATGAAATACCAGTGAAGTGAAACTAGCACAGTGGTTAGCTGAGGAGCTGAAATCCTGCACAGACCACTCTCAAGCATCCAAACCCCATCTCCTGCTTTGTTTGAGTGGTGCACAATTGATTACTGTGTGTACCCTCCAGGAGATTGTATCCTCAATAACACTGGGGGGTTGGCTACATCTTCCTTCTCCTCACTAACTAACTATTCCTTGTTCTGCCTCTACCTCTCAAATAGATAGTGGGTGCTTAAGAAAATACTATGTAAGAGCTAAGGATTTTTATAAGATACTCATATAGCTATTTTCATTGTAAATTCTCTCCTTCCATGGTTTTTGTTTGGTTTTTTTTTTTTTTTTTTTTGGATTTAACTGCAAATTCATAAGAAGAAGCACATAGCATATACTACACTCATGAAGCATTGTCAAACATGACTTTGAAGCAACACAATGCAGAGTAATACCCTCAAAAGTTATTTATCCATAAGGATCTCCCCATTTTCTTTCTCAAACAAACAGAAAATCCTGTATACTTTAGCAGAACTCTATGTGGAAATATGCACAATGGAGAAAGTATTTAAAAAGATGTTCTTTCTTTAATAATGGCACAAGAGCATTTTGAAAATCAGTACTGAGCATATTCAGATACCAAACTCTTACTAGATATTTATGACATGACTGAGAAATGTATCAAGAAATATTCTCCAATGCCAATAATTTAATTCTAGTCAAAGTAAGAAAGCTTTCTTGTCTAATGTGTTAAATTATTCTGTTCTCCTCTGCCCTTCAGTGAAAATCAAGAAGACGTATGTTAACGAGAGCCACCTCTCTGGACTTCGCAAGCTTCCACATTATCTATGCCTCTATCCTGTATCCATTTGGAAAAGCACTGGGAGCAAATGAGTTATGAGTCATGGGAAGAAAAAAAAAGGCATGTCACAAATATTGAAATTAAATGCAAAGGGAAATGACAAGCACTGGAAATATGAGTTGCCTAAAAAATGACAGATAGTAAAATAAGGCAAAAGCTGGAAATGGCAAATAATACAAGAAGACAAATGCTGGGAAGAAAACACAATAAAATAAGAGAATGAAAACAAATATAGAACTAATGGCATCATTGATCCTAAGGATTCTTGAAAGGGTAAGACAAAAACACTGAAACAAGCAAAGCTTTAGGGAAGATGCTAAATTAAGGCACAGTACAAAATAAGAGATCAAAAGATTGACTTAGAGGCTTGATCATAAGCATCAGATTTGTCACTGATGAGCTCTTTGTCCTTTTTCTTTTTGTTGTTGTGGTGGTGTAACTTCAGTATACTCTATTTCCTGGTATATAAAAGTATACTCAGATACTGTTTTCAGGCCTGTGGAAATTTTTTAAGATCTTTGGCCATTGTTTTAATGTGGTCATTCAGACTGATTTACACCTTGGTTAGTCTTAATGACTTACAGAAAGCACACTTGCTAAGCAAAGCAGAAATTTCTCCAAGCTCATTTATCGATTCTAAAGGAAAAAGAAAGAAGAGACCATGAAAATAAAAATGAAAGGCCACAGTCTCAGCTGAGATATATGAATGTAGTTAGATGAGCTTCTGATTTATATTACTTAGGAACTCACCTTGAGGTTCTGTCACTGAGAGAGAACTTCTGAGGGTGAGATCTGCTAACAGAGCAAGGCCTAGGGAGGAGAAAGATCTGTAATTAAGAGCACTATTTACTTAGCCTAAACTAAGGCAGCTTCATCAGGCATCTAAGTCACACTTGACTGGAGACTCTCTATGCCCTGACTTTAGGTGGAACCAAGGGAAGATAAAGCAAAACTGAAAAGGCTTAGAAGTAGCTACACCAACACATTTATGAGAAACCTTACTAGTGTGAAAGTAACACGTGAACATGAAAGTATTGGAGATCTTAAGGAAAAGGTAGAAGGTTGCCTTACATCACCATAAAGATAAAAGTGGATAAAACAGTAAAACCCTCATCAAGACAAACTCTAAAATTATGATAGTTAAATGAGTAAGAAGTTAAAGTAAGAAGTAGTTAAACAAGTAAGAAGACTACAATGATAATTCACCTTCCTAATATTTATTGATTTTTGCTTGATTTTCACTAATATAATTTCTTCCAGAGTCAACACACCACCAAGAGAATTTTGTACATTGTATGGCCACAGTATGGACTCTAATATGATGGCATCAGGTGTAATAGATCAAGAGATTACTGAAAATGCAACTTCATTTTACTGAATTTTATAAAATTTGTCCAAACTAGTGCATTCAAAGAGATTAACATTTACACTGATTTACCTTTTACTTAGAAAATAATTATCTATAATTGCTTAAGAGGTGCATGTAACATGAAATTGCATTGATTTGAGCCCTGTCCAGGGTACCTTAATCACACAGATTTTTCCCCTCCAAACCAATAATGAAACTTGAACTTCATTGAAGAGGGTGACTAAGAATTTACAAGTATGCATAAGGAATGAGTCATATAAAATTAATTCTCAGTCACAGGATTCTTGAACACATAAAACTTTTTGTCATCTGCTGAGTTTGCACAGCCAAATTAATGTACATGGGACTACTTGCTTACACTCTGAGTTGTATGATTTGTTAATAAATATATAAACAAACACGGCTTCAGTCATGGCCATGTGTAATTCTTCCGGCTTTCCTGCAGCACAAGCCTTTGAAAATATATCCAGAAAAAAAAAAGGGCAATATTTAAAATGACTGAAGAGCTACATCTGAGAGCTTGCTGGAGTCTAATATTAATTTTGTTTGCATAATGGCACTGATTATTTGTTTCAAGGACAAACTTTGAAGGGGGTAAGAAAACGATAATATAATAATATTTAAACTCAAAGAGAAGGTTACTACAATATTTCAGACCATTACAAATACTCTTACATAAATGGTAATAAAGCCAAAAATTACAAGCCCCTTTATATTTCCTTGAGGTTAAGTCCATGTGCAGAATTAATTCTGTAATTCTAACCAAACCAAAGGTGGCATGTCAAGATAAAAGCATTTGTATTTTAGGCTTTCACTCTTTAATGCTGGAAAGAACAAATTACCAAGTTCATAGTACCATGCCTTTTATCCAAAGATCTTGATGTGCTTCCTAAACTTTAATTAAGCTTCACAGCATGACTACCAGTCAGGCAGAAATCTTATCATTTTCAGGAAAAGCATGGCATGGCCTTCATTCCTTGCACAGTTGCTCTGACTACATACTGCATTTTCTCTGCTGTGATATATTGTGGAAAAATATATAATAGCAAGGCAAAAGGCCCCAGTGTGCCCAACATCTATTAGCTCAACTTTTTTTTGCTTTTATTTCTTACTTTTTTTGATAATACCTTACATTAACTGCTGTATTTTTAACTTTATACTGAATTTGTTTATGTACACCTAAACTGACTTTTTAAGTTAGAAAGAGTTATAATTTAGGCTGCATTTTCCTCTGGAATCAACTGTAGAAAATATACACAGTTGAGAAAAGCACACAGAGACTACACATTTATTTTTAAATTAATTGCTATAGCAGTTGTACTTCTCAGACCACAAATCCTTTTTTTTTCCCCACATTTGCATTCATGTAGAGCAATACGACCAAATTTTCTTTTGGGATACCTCAGACCCTCAATAAAAGAAAAGAGCACCATATCAATAAGTGATCCTTCTCCTTCTTCAAAATGTGCCTAAAGGTTTATGCTTCTTTTAAATACAGTGCTATACAGCAAGCCACCAATGTGAGAGGGATATATTCATTAGCTTTTTGCTAACTGCAGTTGCAATTTTATTGATCTTGTGATACTTCTGACCAAAAGCATGTTCAGCTGGATACAAGCTATTTGAACTGAAGTTTGATATTTTGTCTATAAATAAGAAAAACACATTTATGAAATGCTGGATCTAAACCAAACTGCAAATACTTGAAAGAGACACTAAATTATGAAAGTATATGTGATCAGCTTTCCTAGGTATCTATGGTTCAGAGCAACAAATTAAAAAACATATCTGAAATGTAGCATATGCAGCTCAGTAAACAAAATATAAATCAGAAGAAATACTGTGCAGTATGAAAACTTTGAAATAAATTGTAATACTTGATGAGTTAAGGAAAAACTCCACAGGACAGTTATTAAAATGTGAAGATGCGAGTAAGAATATGAAGCCCAAGGAAAAAAACATTTGGGATAAAGAGGTCAAAGTATTTCACAAAAACATTGAGAGTAGGTATTGTCCCAATTTATTTGAGGTACAGATGATGTGAGCATTTAAAATTCAACTGGAAGGCAATGTTGTCTTCAAAGCCAAAACAAAATAGGAGCTGGTAGCATGAAGAAGTTTCTGTTTTAATAGACCAGGTTTTCTCAAAAGGATAGTATAAACAGTGCTATAGTTTAGCATGGGATCACTTCATGGGCTCTCCTGGTGGCAAATGGTCAGGTTCATGTGCAGGCCAGGAGATGCCTGTATCTGTGACCCTCCACGGTGTTATACAGTGATGAGGCGAAGGCAGAAAAAGCTCCCTTTCTAATCTTTTTATGGAACTACATCTGTTTCAGTATTGATTAAGAAGTTATCTGTAAGAATTTTTAGCTTACATGTACTTATTGCAATATCTTCTGAGAAGGCATCTGTATGCAGGTCTGTGTCTGTATGTTTGCTTACATTATTTTTTCTGTTATGAACACTAATAACTTGAAGCTATGCTTACTAAATTTTATTTTAATAAAAGATGTTATCTATAAAGCTAGATATACCTAGTTTAATCAATCACACACAATTTTTCTGGTAGGATATATTTCACCTCAGTGTCATTACAGTGTAGCAGTATCTATGAAGTATGAAATGTTAGCAAAGGATTGAATCTGTCTATGAATCTGTATTTTTAATCCCATTACCTACAAAGTTTACTTTATAACGGAGCGCATGGCTGTCACAAAAACCTCTTTATTGCCTTTCTTCTTAGTGGGGGTACCTGCACTCCAGTTCTGGGAGGTGCTCTATCAGGAGTGTCACTTTGGGTTATGCAGCTTTGCAGACTGACAGGAACTCACTCCAGCCGCAGTGAGATGCTGTCTCTTGGGGAGTGTCCATATGGAGGGACAGCTGATGGGCTGAGTCTTGCCCAGTGCAAGGTAAGCAGCTTCCAGCCTTGCCTCTTGCTGCAGCAGCCAAACCCTGCCAGGCCGGGAACACGCCACATCCTCTCTGCTGACAGGCTCGTCACAGGGATAAATGAGTCCTTGCTCAGCTGCTTTGCTGATGGATAGGGATGAGCTGGCAGCTGGCAGCATGACCGTGCCAGAACGGGGAGCCTGGTGTGCTGGGCGCCCAGCTCACCTGCACTGGCCCAGCCCTGAGAGTGCTCCAGCAGGGCTGTGCCCCAACACCCCAACACGTCAGCCTTTCCCTTCACTGATGCAGTGACACTGAAACTGGGAATTAGAGAAGTGCCATTATCTTCCTCCCCTTAATACCTCCCTTCACATTACTGAAAAGAAAAAAAGAAAAAGAAAAAGAAAAAGAAAAAGAAAAAGAAAAAGAAAAAGAAAAAGAAAAAGAAAAAGAAAAAGAAAAAGAAAAAGAAAAAGAAAAAGAAAGTCTTCCCCAGTATTTCAGTTCTTTAGTTTTATGACATGAATGTTTTCTGCCTTTAGGTATTTTGTGTTGCATGATACAGTTTGCCAAAACATTATATATGGCCCATTCACTTAAGAGTTGGATTTGATGATCCTTATGGGTCCCTTCTAACTCATGTTCTGTGATATATAAGTATCTACCTTATTTTAAAATTCTTTTGCATGCAAACAGAAAAATTAGCTGATTGCTTGCAGTTCACAGTGTCTGAACTGAAACATCTACATCTCCAGATTCTACACATACGCTATACACCAGCTTAGCCACTGCACAGATTTATTTGACCCTCTTAAGACTGTTTGACTGCTGAAGAGATAATAAGAAAGCATTAACAATTTTATAATTTTCAAATTTTAAAAATATTTAAGAACACGCTGTCATGGCAATAACTGCTTGTGATAGCAGCTCCTAAAAATACTCCTGAATTTATTATACAATTAGCATAGATGTGATTCCCAAAAGAACCATTTCATGGAGTACTTTTGAGGGCCTAGTGCCAGTGCATTAATGTTTTTGGTGCTATAAAATCACTGGAAGAGAGTCTGTTATGAATAGAGACCTTTCTTTGCAGTGAAGGGAAATCTAACTGATTTTCATGATCAAACCTTTTATGGCTCCTTGGAAAATCTGGTACCTAATAAAATTATATAGTATGGGAAGTTCCCTCATATTGTAGTTTTTTTATCAACAACAGTAAACTTTCATCTGTTTCTATTAACAATGTATTTAAAATCAGGTCAGACATCAGTCATAGGTTAGCAATCATAGTCCCGGAAGGGATGTCCTTGCTAAGGGGTGCTTACAGTTTCCTCTGGGAACTGATAGAACTTATCAGCTGGCCAGTTTGAATATGGACAATTCTCTAAGCCACTTAAAGTTGTGACCACCTCTGTGATCCACATTTAAGAATAGGCAAACTCCCCCTCCAAGCTCTCTCTCGTTTCCGGCGCTGGCACAGGTGGCTGCGGGCCCCGTGTGGGGTTTCAGCAAAGCGGCACCTCTGTCCGGCAGAGGTCAGGTGACCAACAGCTGACCAACATCGATAAGCCACACAGCTGCCAGGCCGAGGTGAGATTAACCCTTTTTATTGCTGTGAAGAGCTGAAAACCTGAGGGAAGAGAGAGAGGAGATGCTTAAAGCTTAAATTCTCTTGTGAAGCTATGATATATCAGAGTATCCTGTTGTAATTTCATGAAGATATGGGGGGTGGAGGGTTCAGCTCGTGAGCAAAAGCACCTGCGCTGAGATAGGCAGATGCTGACGCAGCTGTAATTTCATGAGGAGTTTGGACAGGGAGAGATGAACCAGATGAGGACTTTTGCTCCAAACGGGAAAGGAGAAAACCTCAGTCCCTAGAGATGAACCAGATGAGGACTTTTGCTCCAAATGGGAAAGGAGAAAACCTCAGTTCCTAGAGATGCTCCCAGAGATAGTCCTAACGATGAAGATGATGAAGACCCTTTGCTCCCAGGGAAGGAGAAGGGCCTCTGTTTTTGTTTCTGAACGGCTCAACCTTAAAATTGTACCCCAAAAAACTTCAAGAGTGGACCCTCGAAAGCAGTTGCGGGAAAAGCTGCAAGTCGGGGGAAAGGACTCACACGCAGGCAGAGAGACTCCTCTTCCTAAATGAACTGAACAATATTTGGAAGTGGGCGGCTGTCTCGTTGTGATAATGTTTTCATAGCACGAGCAAGAAGAGACTTCTCTTTCTAAATGGACTGAACAAGGTTATTATGGAAGTGGCAAACAGACTGAACATCTTAAGGGTTGTCTTTTTACATTGTCAGTGGGAGAAGGGAGGAAGGTGGGGGGAGGAGGAGAGTTCTGAAGGTGGTATAATTTTTTTTCCTCTTTTAGGTTTGTTAATAAACTTCTTTATATTCTTTCAAGTTTGGTGCCTGCTTTGCGTTTCTCCTAATTCTTATCTCACAGCAGATAAACAGTAATGAATATTTTGGACCAAACCACTACACTAAATTGGTGTTTCTGCCCGGTTACAAACCGAACCCGCGACAACGTGTTTTCCAAAACGGTCGATTCAGCATTTAACTCACAATAGCACTTACCTGTAATATTCTGGGAATTCTGCTGCTTTATTGACATACAAGAGGAAGAAAAAAATTGAGATCTCATTTAAAAATTGGCCTCCAAAGGGGTATTCTGATGTTCGCCTGGAGGAGTATGGCATAATTTAAATGTGATTTTTATATGCAGAGATAGAGTTTCAAAGCAAGGACTATAATTCGTCATTAAATCATTGTGAGTGCTTCACTTGTAAAAAGCTGCTTGCCTGAGCATTCTGTCAGTAGCTTAGTTATGTTCTTCAGCCTGACAGATGTGGAATAGTGTGTAACAATAAGACACTGATGCAGCATAAGCTTACTCAGCACTTTTTTGACGGCACAATGCATTAATGGTAGATTTGTCACAAAGTATCCCGAGACAAAATGGAAACTACAGCTCGGAACAGTTCAAGATATATCCATCAACACATTCCTGTGTTGTTAAATAGGAGTGGTACTTCAGGCAACTGTTTAAATGTCTCACAAGATTTAACTGGAGAAATGAGTTAATTTTTCATACTTCAGAGAAAAGGAAAGTTTAAATTTCAAACAATATTTTCTTATTCATCAGTCAAGGACATCAGCAATCATAATTGCTAATCAACTGCTTCCAGAACAGCAGGGAACAACACAATCCTCTTTGTCACAGAGTAGCTGCCACAGCAAAGCCACTGATGCATTTCATTGGAAATACAATATAAGGTCCTGGAAAATGTGTCTTTGGAAACCAGGCTTCAGATCTTCGAGATACTGCTAAGATATTAAGAATCAACAGTACTAGCAGGTTGTCTGTGGGCCATTTTAAAATTTAGCAAGCCATTCTACATTAATAATTAGGAAGAGAACCCAGTCTCCAAAAATTTATTTTACCAAAAGCAAGAGCAGCAGTTTACACTGGCTGTGGAAACAAAAGTTATAGTCCACTGCAGGTTTACTTCACAAACTAAATATTCCTCCCATAAATTGTTTGAATTGGCATTGGTTAACAGCTGATTGAATTTACAGCTGTACAGGTAGCAAGAAAATGTCCCGCTTCAGTATTAACAAACTTGAAATTAAACTTACTCCAAGCCCAGAGTAATCCAGAAATGCTTCTCGAGTGTGAGTTTTCATTGCTTTCCCATCACATACTCGTGGTTTTTCATCCACCAGAGAACATCTCGCCTGAGTCACAAGGTGTATCCATGAATCTGGAACGACACAAATTTCTTAAGTCAGGATTTCTCTTTATCTGGAATAGAGTATCAGTGAAGTATCCCATACCTGTGGTAGATACCTCTCTACAAAAAACAGAGAGAACTATTACCATTCTTTCACTGAGAAATGCTTGACTTTCACTTTCTTTCAGGCAAAAGTCACTGCTAGAAACAAGAAGTTCAGATACACAAAAAAAGCCCTGGAGAAAAAATGCAGGATAAAACCAGAAAATAAAATCAGTCATATTGCCATTATAGCACTACATGGTAAAACACTAAAGTAATTTAGGCTAGGAAGCACATTTTGCATAGCAAACATTAGATTATAATTGTCCTATTCCACACATCATTCTGGGTCTACACTGCTTGAAGCACAGCTTTTTAACGGATGTTGCTTATTACTTGGAAGACACCATACACAAAAATAAAGCCAGTGATTGTTTTTCAATTAGGTACCATTTGAAAAACAAACTTCAGAATCAAAAAACTACCAGCTACAGAAAAACATGAGTTAGGCTAGCATAACTAGAGGGGCAGCACCTTTATGCAAAAAACAGTGCGTGCTGATTTGAGAGAGAGTTTGCTATTAACTATAGCAGTGGTTAAATAGAATGGATTCAAGAAAGCTAAAACCTAGTAAGCAGTGCAGCCCTCCTCAGGAAGAAAAAGGAGCTACGTGACTTGTTTTACCTTTCATCATTTGAACCTCTGTCTTCAGAAGTTCTAGCTCTTTGGCAATATGTCCTTTCACTCTTCTCTCTTAGGTCTGAATGTTTAGGAAGCACGACACTACTCTTTCCAGAAGGAGAATTTGCCACAAGGATCACTCTCTCTTCCATTTTCTGTCCCATTTTTTCTCTCTTTTTTGAAGTACATTTGCATGGTCTTCCATAGAATTATCCTAGGAAAAAAGAAAACTGAACAGTCCTGCTCATTGCTGTGATACTTGAAGAGTCTCCGGTCTTTTTTGCTTTTTGTTTTTCACTTATCTACAAAGAGGTATGAGAAAATATAATTGAGAACATCACCAAAACAGTTCTTCCTTCAAAATGCACCATCCTACTTGACTAGCAAGGAAAATGGCCACAGGAGCTCAAGTACCATTGTCCATTTCCCTACGTATGTCTAGAGAAAAAGTTGCAAGTTAATGATTTGCTCTTAGATATAATGTAGGCAGGGAAGGGGAAAACACTTTCATATAACAAAATCTAGTTGAGCATTCAGGAACTGCCATGTATAATATTTTGGACTTCAAGAGGAGCCATTAAGTATCATCCAAGTAAGTCATCAAAGTCAGGGTCTTGTAATGTCAAGCAGCCACTGCACTTGAACTCTGTAACCACACTGTGACCTCTGGATTTATCTCACATTTTGAAGCATATTAATTCTTCTGTCATGAACAACCAGACATCACAGGAATCTATTAGGTAACAGAAACATAGAAGGTAGTAGTGACCTAAGCACCTTCTCTGAGAGAGTCAATAAAACACAGCTTGCCCTTAGAGCAGAGTGTACAGGCATCCGGAGGCACTGCTGGCATCTTCAGCTTTTCATTACACTCGGGTATGTTTCCTTCCACCCAGCCACAGATCCTCCTTTGGCATGACACAGATGTAAGAGGAATCATAGCCTGAAGGACTACTACCTTGCAATGAAGAAGAGAGAGCAAAAAGTTGTGTCTTGCGTGGTTGGTTACAAGTAATGGAACAAATCATAAAACCTTCAGCGTCAAAAGAGTGTACCTCTTTCTTTATGGGATTCTTTAATTTCTTGGCACCTTTGTTCAAAATCTTCACGTGGAATATGCAGTATCTCTCAAAGCAAAGCTCTGTGCCTAAGGAGACAATCTGAAATTTTACACTGTTTTCTACCACACAATGAAACCCTGTATTTTACTTAGAATGATTTTGTTCTTTTCATAGTTAGGTTCTGAAAGGTTATCTCAGTGAATATTTTCAGCATAACAGGAAAGTTAATTATTAAAACAAAAGCTTCCATGCCCAGTTTATTTAACGCTACATCTACAAACTGGCAAGAAATGCTCTCTGAAGGTGTTTAAAATTATCTAATTCCATATCTACTGTCCACAGATGGCATTTATCAAGTTTTAAAATTTTTCCAAATTAGGGATAAAAACACATCCTCATCTCCAGGACCTTAATCTGGATTGTACTCTAAAGCATTGCTGCAGATTAGGTCGACATCCTTTAGGATGCAATCTTGGAGAGAACTGCCAAGAGATCTATAGGCTGTTTAATAACAGCATTATTATCAGGGGCCAACAAACAAAATATTTGTGCTCAGACATTTGATGCAATAGCTACCAAAATTAATTATATCCATAAAGTCAAATAAAAGACTTCATAAAATGCCAAATATTTATGAATAATCCAAAAATGCAGAAATCAAACAGTTTCTTGAAAATATAAGGGCTATTTCAGCTGGCTTTGAAGAGACAGACCAGAAGAAGGGAAAAAAAGAAGCAGGAAGGTCAGAAGCATGTGTGGAGCAGAGAAAGGAACAGGCACCCAAAGTGGGATTCGTTTCACTTCCCTTCAGAAAATCACAGCAAGGAAACCTGAGATTGTCTTCGCTGTTGGAAGAAAGAAAAAGGCTGCAGAAATTGCACTTTTGAAGCACCTGTCGTAGGCATCTACTTTAGAATGAGACAACTGGATCCAGAGGTGATTATTTCTCTACTCAGAACACGAAAGAAGTCTAATGACAAGTTTAGATGAAGACATCTCTATTTGTTTAGGTTATTCACATATCAAACTCTACACGGAAAGAAAAAGACAGTCAGTGGATACTTAGGAGAATGGGACTTTGCTAAAAAGCAAAAAATCTTAAAACTGCCGGTGACTTTGATGTGCCCCTGTCTTAGACTTACTCAATAAATTAAATGAGAAATGTATAGGAGCCAAAAACCCAAAAAACCACACAGCCCTTACGGTTCGTCTCATACTGAGGAAAGCCCCAGATAAAACTGAGAATAGAACCTGACAATTTATTTGACAAACTGCTGCTTCTACTCCTGTTCTCACAAAAACTATTGACAGTCAATTAAAGAGCTTTAGGCTTTATTAAAACAGCATATAGGTACAGGTTATAACTATAAAGAAAGAGATCTCCCCGCTTTTCAGTGCTGTTACATGCCTACATATCCAAGCCCTGTCATGGGCAAACTGTGCTGGCCTTTCTTGTCACTCTGGGTGACCAGTTAACCTACAGTACAAGGGACAGAAAGAGTTCTCGGGTAAGACAGTCCCTAGTACCAGAGACTTCTGTCTAGGTTAGGGGGAGAAAAGCAGCTTCCCCCAGAATGCTTAGTTCGGTAATGGTAATGTACCCCAGTTCTGCATTCCTGGTTGGCCCATGGCCCCTCCACCCCCTTGTTACCTTTTATGTTCCATGTCCTAGAAAGTTCTCCACTCCAGGTTCCCCCCATTGGCCTTTGCCCCTCGCCCCTCGCCATTCCCCCAGAGCTTCCCCATTGGCTCCCATTCCCCAGTCCCGCCTTTGTACCACCCCCGTGCCATCAGAGCATTGGTCCCTGGTGCTCACCCCACTCCCGTACTTAAACCTGGACCCTCCATTGTCTTTTGTCTGTGTCCTTGGATCCCTTCTTGGTGCGGCTGGAATCAACCTTCGTCCGTGGGAACCCGTACAGAGACCCCTCCCGCCTCTTTGCCACTGACCCATATTGCTGAAGCTGTCTGTGTGTTTGTGCATGCACACGTGTGTGTGTGGGGCTGATCCTGCCGAGCGGCTTCGCTAAAGGGATGCTCTTAGAAGATCGCAGCACTCCACGCTCTGACACAGAAGCTGAGGAGCTCGGGATAGCAGTAGTCACTGACACTCGGACTAGATGATCCTTCTAAGTCACTTCCAATTGAACTATTCCTAAGTTTTAAAGACTTTTTAGAAGGAACACTGGGCTTTCAATGAATACTCAAATCACACACATTTGAGACCCGCAAGGAGTCAACAAAAAGAAAAGAAAAATTCACTTCCTGCTTCTTGGAAAATCAGAATAGTACAGTCCTAAAAACAAAGATAAACCTTCCTGGAAAGAGCACACAAACACCAAGAAACACATACAGAGACAATGTGAATACACACAGCTGGAATGGCATTACAGAGCCACATGAACTGACCTCCTCTGGGCCAATGGGCTTCATAAATGTTCTGAAATATCTGTTAATGACAAGTCTACAAGTCACATCCTTTAAGTAAAGCCTAAGTTCACGCAACATATCCTCTTCATGCTCCTCCAGCTGTTCTATTTCTTCTGTCAGCTCTTGGGGCTTAGGTGATGGTGCTGCAGGCAGCACTTCCAATGGATGCCAAGCTTAAATGAATCAGAACATTTTAGCCAATTGATGCAATTGCAAGCACATGAAAAGTCTAATGCAAGCACACAAAAAATGATTGACAGAAAATTACCACCAAACCAAATACCATATAAGCTGTCAATGTAGGGTAGCAAAATTTTATTTGCAGAATACCCTCACCTGCACTGTTTTTTGATGCAGGAGATTCAGCAGCCTGCTTTCATTAACTAAGTCCCCCCAAAAAAGTCTTTTTTCAGCACAGGTAGGCCATAGGATTTTGAACACTTCTTTGTGATCATTATTAAACAATGCTTTTATCTAAAGCATGAGGAGAAAAGATATCTCAGATATAAGGCCACACAATTTTTTATATTTTTTTCCAAAAGGATGAGTATCTAAATTAAACTGAATAGTCATCTGGATAATACAAGCTATGAAAAGTTATCTTCTTGGCCTTAAAAGGTTAGATTTTCAGAATATGGCAAAATAAAATACCTTCTTTAAGAAACACCTGCTGGAGTTTAAACACCAGGAAAAAAAATGTAAGATAAACCAATGAGAAAGGGGTGAGATTCACCACCCCCAAGGCTGTTTATTTTGTATTTACCTGTTTTTCTCTCTTTTAACTTGAATCTTTATGGCTGCTCCAGAGGGAACAGGCACAGCTCAGCAAGCAAGTGTTGGCGTTTTGGTAAGTTGGTTTGTGGGATTTTTAAATTTTATTAACAATAATTTAAATGAGATGTCTCAAGTTGCATACTTCCAAGTTGTACTCTGTTTTTCCATCTCTACTAACAAAAGGTATGGAAGGAATTTCAAACCTTATTTTTGAAAGAATTTATTAACAATACAAAAGTTCTGTTACTGAGAAAAAATAATCAGAGCAGTATGTTCATATTTTGATCACCTTCCTTAAATGCACACTCTCAGACGTCTAGAAAGTTCAGCATGTTCTCTTAATGATCTTTTTTTTAATAAATACACCTAAAAATTTATTTCCAATATATCCTTCAAAAGATGTGTTTCATCAAACTGCACAGTACTTCACACCTTTCCCTTGGTGTTTGTCCTTGTTTTGCAAGACTCTGTAGCTTCTAAGCTGTTCTGCCAGTGATCAAGTAAGATGGAAAACACACAAGAAAATATCCTCCTCTTCAGGATAGGGCTTCTTTGGCAAAGGCAGCACAAACTCTCTCACACAAGCTTTGGCACCAAGAGGAAGGAAAGGACAGAGCCATTTTTTCCACAGCTAAATAAGGTTCTCAGCAACTCAAGTTAGGCTAAGAGAGAATAATATGTGCCAACAAGTGTCTAGTCTTCAAGACTTCATACATTTTCTGTACAGGCCATAAAAGAAATACCTGACTCAGGGAAATGTATGTATGTCTGAAATTTCTTCACTCTTTGTAAAGTTCTTCAGGGATTTAGACAGTCATACCTAAATGCCTCTGTCTTTCTGGCACTTCTTCCCCAGGTTTGAATTCATGAGTAAACTGAAGGAGACTTCTCTTTAATCTCTTCCTTGCCCCCTTAAACTCCCTGTGCTGGCCTGAAGTTAAGAAACATAGAAGATGACCAACTAATGCAAAAGCTGATCAGCATTTACTTTGATTTTCCTTTCAAATGCAAATTAGATCATATACCAGGAGAGAAATAATAGCTGAGCAATTATTTTAAAATACTTTTCATATCTTCTAACTCTAATACAATCATTAATGGCAATTTGTGGCAAATAGATACCAAAGATGGTAATAATTTGGTCCAGTTGTTCTACCAAGAAGTCATGTGTTCTTCTCTAGCACTACAAAATGTACATGAAAACTTGAAATGGTATCAAATAAACACCACTATAAAAAATTAAAATACTGAAAGATCTCTTGAAATGTGCTTGTGTATGAAGGATTGTCATGAAAATATACTGACATGTAAAAACTTCTATGCATAGATTTGTACTACAGATGGCACCTTAAATTAGCCTGTGTATATCTTACAGGGATTCTATGAAAAATAAGAAATGCAGATCACAACGTTTTTTATACTTATATTCTACAAGTACTTGAGCACACAGAAGAAAAATCTGTCCTCGAGAGCGTTTTAATAAAGCTGATTATTTAAACAGATTATTATTGAAAAGATGTGTCAAGCTGCTCATCTGAAATGCCACATTCACATCCTCACCAACATCAAAACACAGCTAGTCTTTCAAGTACGGATTTGAATGACAACAGTGACATCGAATGGTCATTGTTGTTAAATGCTGCTGTGTATTGGCATGAAACCCCTGCTACGATGGTAAAGCCAATGTGTAGACAATGTGAGTAGCACATAGTGCTAAATCAGCTCATATTGCTTGTACAGCAGCTACAGAGGTGAATTCATTACAGATTGTCAACGTGCAGTTTAAGCTCACAGTTTTCTCTCCTGGACAGCAGGAGAGCAAAGATCACTCAGTAGTCAGGGATTCAATGAACCACTCGTGGTTTTGGTGTTCATTGAATCATGTTCCTAATATGTTGATTCTTTCTTCACTCCCTTCCCAGGGCCCACCGCCACAGTGAGACAGGACTTATACTAAAAATTCCCCATCTTTTTTACTTCTCTATTTTATCATTAGTATGTTTCATTTCTACATTTAAAAACACTGCTTACACATTAAGGCTGTATGTAGCCTTAGCTGTGAAGGCAGACACCTTCTGGCAGTGACAAACTTCAGAAATCACTGGAACTCTTCACAGGTTTGGGTGCAGACATGCGGCTCTCATTCAGAGCACGCCTCAATAATACATTCTCTGCTCAAACACACTTCCATATCATGCCCTCCATCTGCAGGCTGTGCCTTCAACAGAAGGCTCTCATCAGTATCTAGAGCTATATACTGAGGGAACATGCTAAGAGTCCAATGCAAAAGCTTTGATCTTCAGATTTCTTGGAGGGAGTGGTCTTTTGTCTGTATGACATGTAACAGCTTCTGCACATGGTATGAGACTTTGGAGGAACTGAAGAATAATGCAGAAAAGGAAAACCTTTTTATCCTTGTAATAACAGTCCATATGGATAAGCAACCCCCTTCTCAAATTCATATGGTATGCACAAAACAACCTGTTTCATTTTCTTGCTGTTTTCTTGTTCTGGTGTTCCCAAGTCATTATTCACTGATGTGCTACATTGGGAATAAATTATTTCTACAGCATTTCTGTAAGGAAACTAATTGAGAGTACTAAACTAATGGATGTTTACAATGGGGTTTAAGCAGACGAAAAACACAGCAGACTTTGGTACATACACAGGAGGCTGAGGTACCAGATGACTTTTTGCGACTGAGGTGATTCCAGCACAGACCTGCAGCAGTGCCCTTCCTGGAGCACCTCAGTTCACTGACAGAGATAACCAGCACAGGAGACAGGGAAGATGGCTCTTAAGCTCCCAAAGAACCTACAAAGATGTAAAAGGATGGCAGCTGGGCCCAAAACATAGCCTGTTTTTACAAACATTTGGAGGAGTGGAGGAGGCCCATGGAATGGGAGAATAGTAAGTATCTGTTAAGCAACCCAGAATAATACTTAATGAGAATGTATAAATCCGTACAGTGAGTATAAAGATCATTTAAATATGTAGAATAAGATGTGTTGCTAAAAGGAGATTTCGGTATGAGATTTAAATACAAAAGGATGGTTAGAAGATGTATAATTGTATTAAATTATCTGGGACATAAGCATGATGCAAATGGTATGGAATA
The DNA here is from genome assembly GCF_000691975.1 of Corvus brachyrhynchos. Classification (NCBI taxonomy): domain Eukaryota; kingdom Metazoa; phylum Chordata; class Aves; order Passeriformes; family Corvidae; genus Corvus; species Corvus brachyrhynchos. Next base: position 2,600,105 of record NW_008237410.1, read on the forward strand.
AGGCATGGAGATTGTATAGGGTGTGGCTGGGATGGAGTCAGCCTTCCCATAGCAGCTCTCAGTGCTGTGCTTTGTACCTGGAGCTAGAAAGGTGTCAGTGTCACACATGGGTGTTTTGGCTACTCCTGAGCACTGCTCCCACAACATCAAGACTGTCTTTCCAACATCCCCCCACACTCCCAAAGGCCAATAGGCTGGGGGTGGGCAAGAGACTGGGAGAGAACATAGCCAGGATAGCTGACTCAAGGTGATCAAGGAGATATTCCATACCAAATAACATTGTACTCAGCAATAAAACGAAGAGAAAGGAGAAGAAGGAAGAAGGGTTTATTTCCTAGAGCATCCACCATGCCTACCAAGGCCCTGTTTCCCAGGCTGGGTATCACCTGCTGATGGGAGGCAGAGAATAGATCTTTTCATTTCTCTTTGTTTCCACGTGTAGCTTTTTCTTTTTCTTTATTAAACTGCCTTCATCTTGGTCTGTGAATTCTTCTTCCTCCTATATTCCTCCCCCAGGCACTGCTGAGGAGGGCAGTGATATAGAGCAGCTGCATGGGCACCTGGAGACAGTTAAGGTCATCCCATCACAACTTTATACAGAGCAAAATCAGCTCTTCCCAGACAGCTCTTCCCTGTGAGAACATTACAAGAAAGTACTTCTTAAAGGTCCAGCCCAATTACAGCCCAATTTGTTCTTCTATATGTGTCTTTCTAGATGTCCTGGCCATTTCCATCAATAAAGCAATTCATCATCTGTAGTATTTGTCTGACACCAAAATGAGACTGCTGCAAAAGTATCCAAAAGCTTAGAAGCAGGCATCTACTCAATAACAGGACAAAAATAAAATCTCAATTTTGTGGGATATGCCCAGCCACTGCCCGGGAGAGATGTCTGCTGAGATAAGAGATTTCGCAACCGCCCAGCAGGACTCCCTGGAAAGGACTTTGGAGTCATGGTGAGGAAAAGTAGACCCACAATCCTTTGGGAGACCCTATGCAGATCATTCTGTAACCCATTGGTCTATCCCAGACCCTCTGTAATCCATTGGTCCCCTTGCTGATCCCCTGTATCCCTATAAAAGACCAGTTCGCCTCTGTAGGAGAGAGTGCTCTCGTCCCTGGCTTCCCTTCGCCGGAGGGAACCCACAATAAAGCTCCCCTCGTGCGGAACCAGCCAGAATCACGAGCCGATATCACTAAAGAGCTGACAGCCTCTGCAAGGGCTCCTCTGCCAGCAGCTGAGGGAAGACACCGAACCTCGGGCAGGCAATTCCTTTCGGGACCATCTCCCCGGACCGGTCACCTCTTCCTGGGTCACAGCCTCGGACCCCACCACCAGCTGTAATACAATTTGTACTCAAAAAATGTACAATGACCATGTTTCTCAAAGAAGTATGGGACACTTAGACACCAGAAAAGGCTGATAATTCTTCTCTAATTGTCAGGCAGACATAGCACATATAAAGGAGACACATTTAGAAGAGCAACGTATGATGATATACATTCATAAGCACAGAAGTTTTCAGTAAGTTTAACACCTTACATAAGCCAACTTAAAGCTATTATCTCCTTTCTGTCAGTCCAAGTTGATGGTCTTATTAAAAAAAATTAGGCAGCTAACAGTTGCATAATAAATGAATAATCAGAATACTGAAAGGTTTTTTTTTAAGTATCAGATGCATAAAACCCATCTTACCTGTCCTTGTCCTTGTTATTTTCTCCTTCTTTCCCATCTATCCCTTGTACTCTTCAATTATCTTTCATCAATTTAGACACTATTTAGGAAAACAGAATATATATTTTGGTTTGTTTGTGTTATTTTAATTACAAATATTTCTAACCCAATTTTAAGCCTTTGAACCCTAAAGAAATAATACATACAAAACATTATTGAGTATTTTCCTACAAGAACTTTAAACACTTCCAGCCTTACAGAAACAGGTTAGACTCAAATTCCCAATCTCAACTTGTCTCAGAGATTCTCACTTAACTGAAATTGAAATGAGATTAACTTCCCATTTTGACACTTAAGAAAGGTAAAACAGGAAAACAAACTTCTTATATTGTTTTAAAACTGCAGTGTTTTCTAATTTGAAAACATAACTCTTTTTTTAGGTAGTGAAAATCTTTCTACCATCGTAACAACTTGATAGATTTTCCAGAATCAATTTCTCATGACAACAGTTCCTGGAAAGTCAGTACTCCTGACTAAATCACAGTTGTTTCCTTGCCCATGCTTCTATGCTAGAGAGGAAAAGAATTCACATCCTGCATATTTCCTCCTTTATCTTTATTTTGCCTACATATGCAGCACAACTACTACAATGTTTGAATGTCATGTTCTAAACTAACTTGTATTTGATACTCTTAAAAGGTACTCTTTATAAAAATTTTGAAAATTTGGCTTCAATAAATTTGATGAGATATGAATCTATAGTAGAGCTTTTCACTTATTGAAAACATTTACACAGAAATGTATTTCCAGTTTTCCAAATCATACAAAATTTCTCTTTTTGCTTGAAGACCACAAGGTGGCATGTGAAACATAATACTAACAACATACTTGAAAGAATACAGTAGAAAAGTGGTATGCAGTTCTACCAGATGACCATTATCTGAATCTCAAACAGTTTTAAGAACCAGTCTAAGTCTTTTGAGGGAGTTTGCCTTCTTCAGTCCAAGTTCTTTGCACTGGAAAGGGAACAAGATCTGCAAGCCTTTTATGAACGAGGAGAGATTATTCTTTCTAATATAAAAGTATATTAAGGCAATCTAACAGACAGTGGGCCTTGTTACCCACAGAGTGATCAGAGTAAACTCCAGCAAGTTTCTTCCAGGATTTTCCTGGAAGAATTTTAGCCATAAAATGGCCATCATGCATGCAGCTGTGGTGTGTTAAATCTTCATTTTAGTGAAAAAATTAATTATTAAACAGGAAACTGTATTTTAAAATGGAAAAATGTGGAATCTGGTACAGTTTTGCTACACCATGGAAGTTCTGAGCCTGTTCGCACTGATGTCTGAGTACAATAAAAAGTTTTTCACTTACCTCACATACTTCTAAATTCAGCAGATTCAGGAGTTGTAATTGGGATGCCTAAAGGACACAAAAGATGTAATGGTGTTAACTGTTAGGAGTGGTTGTTGGGGTATCATCTTCTCATGCACCTTATCCAAGATGATAATATTACATTTTTGCCATTGTGAACAAAAATTGAATCATGTTGATGTGTCCAGTTTTCTGAATTGCACTCCAGAGAAACAGCTTCATTCTTCAGATCACTTCAAATGCATTCCAAATCCGATCTTTCTGCCCCATCCCAAATACAATCTCTGCCATTCTGGGTTGTTTTACCCTGTATGATGGTGAGCTGTGGTAACTCCAGGCCAGTTAAATCTTTACAGGCATTTCCTATATTGACCAAGTGTCAATGAGTTCATGGAAGACACCCACAGAAAAGGTCCATCTGCTCCACTCTAAACACTTGGGAGTCATATTAATGACCTGCTAATACCTATGGGCATTCAGACGAATTGAACCTGTAGGAGTGTTGTACCCTTTGTAAACAGAGTCCTCACTTAATAGAGGTTTTGCATATATATTGTTCATTAAAATATTCCACCTTCATTTCTGTTTTGGTTTTTTGATTTGTTTTGGTTTGGGGTTTTTGGCCTTTTTTTTTTTAGGATATTTTCTAGAATTTACCCCACCACAAACTGTTACATTTGTGATGAAAATACGTCTTACGTTATTCTCAGATGACACATGCTAATTGCTTATACAAACAGGAAGAAGGGCCACGTGTTTATGCCTGAAAAAATGATTAACAGGTTGATTCATTTTGGCTTACTATAAATTCCTTGAAACATAACCGTTGCTAAATGTCATAGACTTTCAACAGAATACTTATTAGGAATTACCTCCTCCTAAATGAACAAGAAGTAATTGCACTTACTAAAAAAATTACTGGGCTCGGACTATCAGAATCACAGAATCTAGGCAAAATTTGACCTTGGAATGTTTTCAAACCTGGAGCTGGAAACTGGGGCTATTTTTCCTATTATGAATTCAGTCCTCTACGCCACCAAGTATGCTAAGTTCTTACAAGACTTAACTCCTCATTTCATTTACAGATAGGCTGCATCTTCATTTGATTTCAAAGCACATAGGTGTTGTCAAACAAACATGTCAACTTTTCACTTATTTAAGTGCCAACACAAACCACAAAAAAAAGCAAATGCAAACGTATAACATTTCCAACTCCTACTTTCCCACCTGGTTCTGTGCATCCCCTAGATTACCTAGACCTCGCCTTGATGTCTTTAGTTAAGTAATGAATGTTGTTCTCCTTTATGACTCTGTCATGACTGACAGCTTGACAGCTATTTGGAAAGAATTCTAGCTATTCAAGCTAGAGAACAGAGCTCCAACACATTATGTATTTCTGGCAACAGAAATTACAGACCTAGCAGATTTGTTACACTCTAGGAGGTGCCTTGAATCATAGAATCATGGAATGGTTTGGGTTGGAAGGGACCTTAAACATCATCCAGTTACAACCCCCCTGCCATAGGCAGGGACACCTCCACTAGATCAGCTTGCTCAGAGCCCCATCCAACCTGGCCTTAAACACTTTCAGGGATGGGATATCCACAACTTCTCTGGGCAACCTGTCCCAGTGCCTCACCACACTCAAGTAAAGAATTTTTTTCTGATGCCTAATCTAAGCCTACTCTCTTTCCACTTGATTCCATTTCCCCTGTAACTATATTCCCCTTTAACAAGTCCCTCTCCATCTTTCTTCTACACTCCTTTCAGGTACTGGAAGGCTATAAATACCCCAAAGCCTTCTCTTTTCAGGCTAAACAAACCTAATTCCCTTTTCTTTCCTTGTAGGAGAGGTGCTCCATCCCTCTGATCAGCTTGGTGGCCTCCTCTGGACGTGCTCCAACAGATTCATGTCTTAACTGTGCTGGGGACCCCAGAACTGGATGCAGCACTCCAGGTGTGTCTCAGCAGAGCGGAGCTGAGGGGCAGAATCACCTCTCCTGACCTTCTGGCTTTGTCAAATCTGATCTAATAGTTTAAATTTTAAAAGAGAAAATAAAAGGAAAAAGAATTGCTCTAATTCACTGCTGAAAGAAAATTTTTCAGCTTTCTCTCAGCTGAACTAATTTTACGGGAAACACCAAGAACATCAGCATTTTAGACTGAAAACCAAAATAAAGGTTAAAACCTAGAAGTAGGGGGAAGGGGGAAGCTGAAGTATTTGAGGAAATACTCAGCCTAAAAAATGCACATAGCCTAATCCTGAAGACAGCAGACCACTGAATACCTAATACTGCCTGTCCTTGTAAAGTTGGAGGTGTCAGGGAATGCTCCTAGGCCTGCAACTCATCTTCCAACAAAATACAGTTCTGTTAGAATTCTATTAAAATAATCTCTTTGGGCTCATGAGAAACACTACTTTCCTAAATATTCTCCATGGTTTAGGAATTAGCTAGGAACTACTCTTAACAGGCACTTCTGATGCAGATTCTCTGTTTCAGATGGATGACAGTCATCCCATGCTAGGTGTCCTTGTTGCGAAGAAATGGTCAAACACGTTTGCTGGATTCAGCACCTAGGATGGACCTGGGCTGCACCTGGCCCCAGAGAATCCCAGTCAGCACATGTTAAGAAAGGTACAGAAGAGTACCACAGTGTTACTGTGTCTAAGGAGAACCTTTCAAAATCACCCCCTCTTTTCCCTCCTCCTCTGCCAAGCTTTTGCCTCTGCATTACTTCCACACAGAAAGCTTCACTGGGTTCATGCAAAGCAGGGGGCTAGGAAGAGGACGACCTTCATAAAGTTGCTCAGGTCCCACAGGCAAGAGGAGAAAAGAGGAAGCTCAATGAAAATAGCAAAGAAACATTCAAATTGTTCAAGTGTGGGGTGGCTTTGTTAAAATCCTAGTGCTGAAAGGAAATGTCATTTACCTTCAAAAGAGCACTAGAGTTTATCCTGACGGTACACTCTTGATGTGTCATCACCACATGGGCACCAACAGTAGCACAACATGGAAATAAAAATCCAGGTGACTCAGATGCATCACAAGCACTCCCTCCCTCCTTCCCTCCAAACTGCTAGAAAAGCTCTCAGCAGCTCTGCTCCTTGATTCAGTCAGCTGGGTAGTGTCAATATGTTGTAATAGCTGGATACAAGTACTCTCATGCAGATCTCTTAATACAAAATTGTGTCAACAGACATCTGAAACCATAGGTAACAACTTCCAAAAGAGTTCAGCTGTTCAGGAATGGCCCACCTAGAGTGTGGCACATGCTAACAAGGAAAGGTTGGTTGAAGCTGGTAGAATACACAGATGATTTCAAAGGCTATCAGTTTCCATGGTTGTAGCACTCATTACTAATAGATCTGAGCAAGTGTATCATTACATTGCCAGTGTGACAGCAGGCAAAACAGCATCTCGGACAGAATCTAAACACCTGATGTATTATTTCAGAAAAAAAAATACTTCCTTCAGTAAGAACAAACACAATTGAAGAGGTTACTACCAAAGTCCTTCATTCCTGCAATGTGGATAGTACAAAATATTCAGGCAAAATATTCCTTTTAAAATGGCTATTGTAAACCAAATATCCCTTATCTTTTTATTTTAAAAGCTTGAAAACTCCACAAAATAAAAAGCAGGGACAAAGGCATTGTGACTACTGAATGAAAAATCATTTTCTAAAACAGGGTCTTTTATGCAGCTCCAAAGATAGAACTAAAATTCAGAGACTATCAAGTGTCAAGAGAAAAAAAATCCTATTCTCCAAATTTTTCAGAATATTGAATAGGTAACAGGGTCCATCATGTTTAAATCCAACAGCAAAGTATGGTATAGTTGTTTGAGATATAAAATCATCATCATGCAACCATAGCTTATTTCAATCTGAACATCCTGTATTGACAACAAACAGATTCCTGTCATTGTGGAAACACAGTCAGTCTGGTGAATTGCAAAAAAATACAAGTAGGTTTGGTGCTTGATGTCCATAAAAATGAAGGCACTAAAATATTTTGGTGGAGGGATAAGACTGAAACAAATTGGAAAAAAAAGTCATTATACTAGTAAAGACATGCAGGTAGTGTGACTTTTTAAAAACATAAATATGAATATAAAAGAGTGCATGTATATCTGTGTATCGGAGGCCTGGTTTTCAGGTGGAGATGCACAGGAAAAGAAAAAAAATCACCCACCCTCTTTCTGTATTTCGTATCCTCTTCTCAACATCAATGCAATGTTTACAGTAGAAATCTAAAAGCTCTTTCCAGCCTATGCTGCCCACAGGGAAGAATGTCAGAAAGCAAATACCACCTCAGTCTGGAAAGTGTGTTTAATTTTAGTTGTTATTTTACTTGATCATTTACAAAGATACAAGGAATGCAAAGCATTTTACAAGTCTGTATCATGATGTACTGATCACACAGCAGCTGCCTTCCTAGATTTTGCAAGCTGAAGGAAGACTAAGCCCATTGCCATAGCTTTCACACTTTCAGAACCATTTTTTCCATTTTAAATTCAAGAAAATTATAGCCATTACAACTCTAATCAAACCATTATGAATACTACACACACAAAAAGTATCCTCTTTGCTGTGGAATTTGCTTACCTCATTATCAGTGAGGATCGTCAGAAAATTCTCATGTGAAAGGAAGAGTCAGACCCAACACTTAAGAATGAAAAGGACTGTGGGAAATCTCACAAGTTAAAATTTCAAAGAAGTAAACCACAAGCGGCTATTTATCTGCCGCATGCTATAAATACTATTTCTATCATTTAGAAACAGTATTTAACAAAAACTTCAGTTGTATCAAAATTTTAATCTACCTTAGGACCTCAGCCTCACTCCCAAGCTGCCATTAGGGTTAGGGTTAGGGTTTGGGGTGTCACAAGGACTACAGCTCCAGGAACACTGTACCTGGAATAGGCATGACAAGGGAAGCATGGCACTGCTCCAACAGTGCTGCCTCCACATCCACTTTTAGAATCACAGTGATGTTCCTGGGGTTTAAGTCAGTATACTTAACACTGTAAATACACATTAAATCAACACAGTACACACTAACAAGATGCACAAATAATTTTTCAGTATAGTGACATCTTGATGGCAAAGAGCATAAATACATATTTACACAGTGTTTTTTTAATCCTGGTGAGTCCATTGCATATTATTTTCTTTAGGAAACAAAATCTTTCTTATATATCAAATTTAAGATTGCATGACTAATGGTACTACCAACATGGTAAATACAGAGAGAGATATGCATAAATAGATACCCAAAACTTGCATATTGCAAACATTGCCTCAAGATTAGTTTTGGGAAACCACCTAGTGTGTCTAAGGGACACCTACTAACTGAAAACTGAAAGTAGACTAAGCCACCACTTGCTTTATGTGGTTGCTCATAGGTTCATAATGCTGAAGCATTTGGAGGATATAAATCATCCAAGATACAAGAAAATTGGAAAAGCCATAGAGCTATTAAAGTGCTAGCACCTAGACAGAACTGAAAAGTTGTTGCCATGTCTTAAAATGAATGCTGTGAAATATTGAACATATCGTAGTTTGAAAACTTAGGTCTTTTCCCTCATTCTCTGGTCCATATCCATTACTGGGAGAAAGGAGGAGAGGTGAAAAGCCACAGGCACCTAGCCTCTGATCCACACACACGGAAAGGCAAGTGATTTGCTCTATTCACCTTTATTTCATCGTGCGGAACTGTCACTCCTTGGAAAGCTACAAACCTCTATCTTTAAATTAAATTACTTTGTTATTAAGTGAGAACTTGGCTTGGTGAACAGGCCTTACAAAACCTTCCTGCGCAACCCTCACACAAAGCTCTCATAAATACATCAGTGTATCAGGCAGCTCGCTATGAGGCGGGGCAAGGGTGAACTTGCACTTACTGGAAATTTCCAAATTACCCTTTTGAAACGCCGCTATCCTGAAAAACCTTCCTAAGACAAACACGGAGGAGATAAGCAAGTGCATGAGACAAAGCTTTGCTCACTTCGCTTGAGCAATGAGTATACACCGGATGGGGCTCTGAGCAAGCCTGACAGGTGTGTCCTGTCCTGGCAGAGGAGTTGGGAATAGATGATCTTCAAGGTCCCTTCCAACTCACATCATTCTATGATTCCATGCAGTGAGTGAACAGTTCACTGCGGCGATCTGCGCTCGGCTCTGGCATCCTGCATCGTCTTTCGAGAGAGGACTCACACACCCCGCCCGCTCCCCGGACGGAGGGGGATGCCTCCTCCTCTCCGGCGCACGGGATGCTCCCCACCAGGACCCCCTTCGGACGACGGATGCTCCATCCATGG
>NW_008237410.1:2610312-2617783 GCF_000691975.1 Corvus brachyrhynchos
GGCCCGGTGGGCCCTCAAGTCCCTGCAGGGGCCGCTGCTAGACAGGTAACGGGGTGGGCAGGGGGCCCGGCTTGGGGCATCGCCGGGGGAAGGGCCGAGCTGAACCCGCCTTTCCCTAAACCAGCCCCCGGCAAGGCGTCCAAGTGCCGGTCGAAGATGCCGGCGTGGCTTTCTGAGGTCTGTGGATCACATCCTGGTGTTTCGGTGGCAGGCTTCCTTTAATTCCACGGGGAAAGGGGATCCCACGAGGATGATTCAGCTTGGGCCAAGAGAAAGCACGGGCCGGCCCCGGAGCTTCCTCTCTTTCGATTATTGTAAAGGGGTGGTTTCGGTCTCGGTCTGTGAGACGCTACGTTGTTTCTTTTGGAGGTTTTTTCTTCTGCACTGTGCACCTTGAGCCCTCCTCAAGGTGGGATTGACAGAGTTTGGCTTCTTGCTGGGTCTGGTGGTTGCTACCCATTTTGCTGAGGTATCAGCAGGATGCTGAAGTACAGTGATTACTATAGATTTGGTGTTTACATAGGGAGAGGAATGGGGAGTATACTGTTCTATCCACTAGAGATTGCTTCTAGCTTCCAGGATAAGCTTCTCTGAGACAAAGCAAAATTATTTTTCCCCCCCCAGATCTCACAATACTGAGAGAAGCTGATTTTAAAATAATAGGCTTGTAGGCCCCCCTGTACAACTGGTATTTTCCATATAACAATCGGTTTCCCCATTTTCCAGGTACCCAAGTGGTAGCATGCTTATTACAGGAGCTGTCACTCCATGTAAGGGGACAGCAAGTTGTACTTTTTCATTCGTCTCTGTCTTATTCAATCCCCATAGTTCCAATTTGTTAACGTATCACAGCAAATTTGCCTCTTCTTACACTGTCTGAAGCCTGCCTGACTGTAAACCTTACTCTGAGTCTTATCTTGGTGTCGTCAAGCTTTATTGCCTCAGGTTTCTTTGATCTAGTTTTAGGCCCTTAGGTAGGATAGCTTCACTCAGAAAGGCTTCTAGTCTTGTGACCCAATATACTAGAATATAAGACAAGTTGTTTGAAGCTCTTTCACCACTTCTTACCCAGGTGTGTATATACACAGGCTGTATCTCTGAAATCTTGCCAGAAATGGAATCTCAGTTATGTTGTGTTTTCTGATAAGTTGGGGGGTGGGGGCAGAGTGGGTGTCGTGGGGTTTTTCTTGTTTTGGAATTTTTTTAAAAATTTAAATGTCTGCTGGAATCCCTGTTAATTGGAAATACAGCATTTATCCACAGAACTCAGTTGGGAGGAAACACAAAATACTATTTTTAGCCTTGCAAGAATTTGGATTAGTGGGACATCTAACCTGTGAAATTGTGATTAAAAGGGCAAGTGAGATAATCAAAATAATTCAGTCACCTACCACATATCATGCAAAGCCCAGAAATGCTATCAGAATACTGAAAGCTGTAAAAAAATCCATTATACCCAAGCCTCTGCTTTGTTGGTTGTATAGTAGGCAATATAAAATGCCAACCTGTAAGTGTTGTCAAGAAAAGGGATGAGTTCATGGTGCCATTAATTGCCCAAGTGGGAAATGTGTGCTGTGCATCCCAGAATATGTATGTGACGAGCCAAAGAGCAAAGCCTGTCGGGAAGCTGTTGTGGGAATGTACTCATTCAGGCATTACTCAGTGCCCTTCTGGTACAGAGCAGACAAAGGTGAAGTGACTGACAGACACAGGAATAGACTTCAGTATGTTGCAATTTGTTTCCCTGCCACAGCTGAATCCCATCCAAATGTGCCTTACTGTCTGGGAAACCCCTAGCTTCCTCAAACCTAGTCATTTCTGGAGAGAAGGAGGAAGGCATAGAGTTTTGTCTTCCATCCCATGCTTTTCTCAAAGGCTGCCAATTTACTTCTGTCATTTCCTAGAGTTTCGTATAAGTCTTTTTCCATCACATAGATCAAAGGACCTTAATTTAATATCCATCTAAATTCAAAGTTTCCTGCTGTTAAGATCTGCAGGCTTTAGTTCACAAGGCTTCCTCTTTTCCCAGTATATCCTGATGGCCTTTTCTTTGTGAGTGCTAAATCCACCTTGATGGATCCAGACTGCTGTGAGTGCTTCGGGGTGTGGCCTGAGCTCGATGGGCACAAGCCGGCTCTCACCCCAGAGCTGTGCTGTGCACGTAGCTCGGTGCTGTGCTGAACAAATTGTGATGGGCATAGCCCTGGCCCCAGCACAGCCCTACTGCTTCTGAGTCAGACTGGCTCATATCCAAAGGATCTATCTCAAATGTGCTGTAAATGTCCTGTATTTGAATATCCTAGTCATGTACTGTACCGGTCTTCACTGGTATGAGATCTAAATCCTTTTTTTGCTGAATTATGCTTCATGGTCCAACTATCCTCACTGACAACAAACCCATTTTTTTCAAGACTATTTGAGATATAAGGCATACCAAATAGTTTCTATTTTTAGGGATAGAATCATACTCAATCTTAAATAAAACTTGACGTTCTCAAATCCATGTGCTGCAAGGTCTGAATTTGTAAAGATGCATCAAACCCACATTTATGAGGAGTTTTGAGGTAACAGGGAGGATCCACACAGTCAAATTCAGGCATCCAAACACGATGAGGCTGGTCTATTCCTGCTTCCTGTGCATCTAGGGAATGTTTTTTCCAGAGAGTGATTCAAAGCAGGGGCTCAGTTTGAAGGAATGATTTATGCAAAAACAAAGCATAGGTAATTTTTCCTTCAGAAGTTCAAAAGTGCTTTCCTTTAGCCCCTATTATTTTAGCATACATCAGAGTCCACTAAATGTAAATGGTTGGAGAATCCTGAGTATTAAAATCTCCACTCTGTAGGAGATAAATTTTGGGCCTGAGTGAAAACTCAGGGTTTGAAGATGTTTAGCAAAGTAGGACAAATGCAGCTGGTTGTTACCTTTGTGGTTACAAAGAACGATGGAAGCTGGAAGTTCTGACTGTATCCTTATTTACTGGAAACATGGATGAAATGTGTGATGGAAATAGAGAGATTTGTGTGGTACGACAAAACCAGGGAAGCTGTCTTGTCTTTGCATTTGCAGATTCTAATTTGTCTTACACTGTCTTGTTCTCAAAACATCATGGTAGAAATGAAGAGGTGGTGGCACTGCATACAGGGATAAAAATGACAGAGAATATAGTGAACCCAGCATTTGCTTTGAGTTTCCTAGTACTGGTTTGGTAATGTATTTTATTTGTTTGCTTGTTTTCTTTAAGCGATAGAAACCATCTTTTAAAAGAAGCAGAGGTATTACACAAAGCCAGGTTTAGTTACATTCTGCCAATTTTGGGAATTTGCAACGAGCCTGAATTTCTGGGGATAGTGACAGAATACATGACAAATGGGTCATTAAACCAGCTATTACATGGGGTAAGTGTACTTACGGTCTTCAAATACGATACTTGGCTGCTTCAAGTAGATTGCAATTTCCATACTTAATTAGTATAGTAAAGTATTTTATTTATAATATTTCACATTAAAAGACGCTCATTATCCCTAGTAGTTTTTGGTGCTCAGATAGACCTTTTGTATCTCAAAAAGACAACTAAACTCAGCCAACTTAGGTTTTGTTAAACTTTTTCCTTTAATGTTGTGACCTATAACTAGCTTTATGTTGCAGTGTTACATACAGTCACTTTAAAAATCTCAGTTGTTCTCTAATTAGATTCTGAAATACTTATGCTTGCTTCAGTCTGGCTTTCTGAAGTACTGCCAATACAAATATTGATTCTCTTTTCATGAATTTGAATATTTAAAAAAAAAATAAGATTTTGATGTTAGTTTATAGAAGCCAAATATTGCTAACATAAACAGGTATGAATATTTCTAACAGATCTTACTCTCTGAATAAATTCTCCTGTGCTGAACTCTCAGTTGCTTCCATTAGCTTGGCCTGAACACAGACTGTTGCTATGCAAAGCTACTGCAGTTGAGTCTCAACAGCGCTGAAGTCTCTTCTCCACCTTTAATCAATACACATCTTGTGCCTTAGAGAGCTCAACTGTGTGTTTTTCATAAAGGCATTAGTGCCAATACAACTTTTAAGATTTCAGTTGAGTTTTACTGCATTTTTCTTGCTGTATTATTATTTATAAAGGTAGTATTTTGTGCATAGTTTCAATACAGCGCTTTTATTCCCCAATGTCAATTGAAGATATGATTGCCATTCTTTGTGAAGGACTCATAAATTGTGGGTTGCAAGTTTCATGCAAAAGTTCATCTGTAATTCATATTTCCATGTGAATGAGTAATGTAGCAAATTTTCAACATCATATATAGCAGTCATGAACTATTATGTGAATGTTAGCAAATGGAAACATAGCACTGCATAATTATTATTTTTTAATAATGTTTGTTTTAACAGCTAATGAGTCTTAATGCTCTGTTACAGTTTTTTAAGGAGTTTGTGTAATGTATGTTTTGAAAGATTACTGCATGCCCAAGTCACTTTCTTCTTCTTATAAAATAAGTCTTTGTGTGTGCTGTTAGGTCAGAACAGAGGATATTCTCATTTTGTGGTTTTATCTTGGCAGAAAGATATATATCCTGACATTCCCTGGTGCCTGAGATTCCGCATTCTTTATGAAATTGCTTTGGGAGTAAACTATTTGCACAACATGAATCCTCCATTGCTGCACCATGACTTAAAAACCCAGAACATTTTGCTGGATGATGAGTTTCATGTAAAGGTAGGGTTATTTAATTCTTGTGTTCTTCAGCATCCTGAATGAGTGAAAGTGTTTTCATTATTGTAGAGGAGGAAGGGTGAGGTTGTGGCCACACGGATGTAACTGTATGGTGGACTTTTTCTTCTATCCTTGCAGACAGAACTTTAGAGTTTTTCTTTTGAAAACTCTGTATTAATCAGTTGTGGATTTAACCTATCTGAAAAGACCAGAAAGATAGAATTTGGGCTGTTTCTGCTATAGCAGTAGCTGATACTCAGTAGTGGTGACACTTTTTTGTTAGCATTCCAAGGGTAGCTACATCTGGCCCTTTCTGAGAAGAAAATAGAAAGTGTTCCTGCCCGAGATGCTCTGACAAGTTACTTCTGGTAGGCAGAAGGTCAAATTCAAATGTTAAGGCTCCATTTGATACTTGTCATGCAATATGGACATATCTATTCTGTTGGTGTAATACAAGAACAGAAAAAACATGCCTGCAGAATCTTACCATGTTGGAAGGTGGTTTTTGTGAAGCTCCTTAGAACAAGCAAACATACATACAGAAGTATCAGTAGTTTAAAACTTTAATTTTGCCTTTTAAAATATCACTGCCATGATGTGAAAAAGAGACTAAAAGTACTTCTGACAAAATGTTTAGGTGCTTCCATAATTGCAAGAGTTGGGTTTGTTGTTTTCATGTTCTTTTAAAAGATCTTCTGTTTTTATAATTGATAGAATATGTTACTCAAGTAACTGGAAATAAGAGATACTTTGCACTGAATTTATACTTGAAAAGTGAATGCTTGAGTTGTTACCGTAAGATGAGTTGTTACCGTAAGATGAATCTCCTTGTGAGTCCTTTGAGCAAAGACCCGCTGCTGATTTCTTCTTTCTTCGTTGCACAGAAATTTTTCTTGGCAGCAAAGTGCCTCACGTGGCTTTGTCTCCGCTCACACCCTCAGCAGGTCATACTTTCTCCCACTCAGTTGTGCTGGTATTGCCATCTCTCGAGCTTCCTGACAAACCTGATCAGGGAACTGGTCCAAGTCATTTTTTTATTCACTCTTTTTAATCCCTAACAGCTTTGGTGTGGCCTGGTGCTCTGCCTGACCACATCTGAACAGTTTGTTTGCTGAGGCAATTGAAGGGAAGAGGTTAACTCTTGCATACCTGCCCTGCCTCCTATAAGGAGTGTCCTTAGGGTTTTTAGTGAAGCAAGATTCTCTAAATTAGTACAGTTGACAGGAAATGCAAACAAGGTTATAATGCATGCCAAATAGAAGAAATATTGCATATGTGTAAAAGTAACACCATTCACAGAGTGCTTCTGGCTGTCCCTGATCTACTGAATGAGCAAGAGTTAAGACCAGTTACAATGAGGAAGGCTTGATGAGAGTGAGTTGTAGAGAAGAAAGGTCATTGTGGATTTGGATGTATGCTCTTCAGAAAGCTTGTTTCTGTTACCTTTGTTGCCTTGCACAGGCTTCTTTGTTGAAAATATTTGCTATTATGCAAGTACTGGACAAGTGCAGAGCTGGTAGCTGGCTGCTTATCTGCCTCCCATGTATGCCAGACACTGCAACTCAGCCAGCAAGTGTATTCTGCTAAATGTTTATCTCTCTAGCCATAACCTAATCTGACGTCTGGCACCCTGGCTCATGGATGTCTGAGGATGTAAACTGAAGTCAGTTACTTCTTCATGTAGATGAACTGTATCCTGTAGAAAGGAGCAAGGCCCCAGAGTGCATAGTAAAGAAAATACTCAGCAACTTTTTGCAGCACACAATTTCAGAATATCAAATTTATTCATTCAAGATTAATATGTCATCGCTTTGGAAGAGAGGTGAAGTGCCCTAAAATTTTTCTGTGAGGGGAAGTGCCTCGGGATATTGGCAAGCTGAGTTCTGCACAGCTATTATGATTTATACTAAACTTGTTCTTTCTTCACAACCAGGGAGCTACAAGTGATCAATGATTTTTTGTTTGCTTTTTTTAGCACAAGGAAGTGATTTTCTTCATGTGGCACAGCTAGCTACAGCAGATTCCTCAGCCATAGTGTACATGAGTCCTTCCTTAAAAGAATAGGATAGGGGAGTGCTGTAGGGACAGCATGAGTCATGACCTGGGAATGCTTCATGGACTGGAGTGCATGTTTCCTGTTGCTAGGTGAACCACATACCTTTTGTGTGTCAGGTTAAGAGCTTTGGGTGATCCCTTCTTCTGGGCATATTTCAAGAATTTCTAACAACTGTCAGCAGATAAATCCAGTTTTTCTTCTGAGAGCAACTGATTTGACCTTTGCAGATTGCAGATTTTGGCATGTCCAAATGGCGTGTCATATCCATGTCGCAATCACGAAGTGAATCCTCTCTGCCGGAAGGAGGGACAATTATCTACATGCCACCTGAGGATTACAACCCCACTCAGAAAACCCGGGCAAGTGTGAAACATGATATCTACAGGTAACTCCTGTTGTTCTCTGGTGGGGTTTGAAATCTGAACTCAGATTGGATTTACTGAACTTAGATTTTAACATATTCTCATCAATTTTATTATTTTCAGTGATAATATCATAGTTGTATAGGCAAAATGAATGGGGAAGTAAAGAATTGAGCGATAGCTGGATTTAGTGACTCACTTATTTTGTGCTGTGACAGGTGTAATGCTCCAAAATTAAGCTGAGACTACAGAAATAGGTAGGGGAGACTGGTTTCTGTGAATGAGCATACATGTACAGACAGTGTAGGGGAAGAAGAAAGACATTCACACCATTAAGTCAA
>NW_008237410.1:2618078-2628235 GCF_000691975.1 Corvus brachyrhynchos
AGGGAAAGAAGAAAGCCATTCACACCATTAAGTCAATGCATATACTCTTGTACTATGTGTAATCAAGTAACATAATTTTCAGAATGTGCTTGGGGGAAAGAAGAAAATGTGTTTTTGGAAAGGAGGTAGATAAAAACAGGATAGTGGGGTTGGAGAAAGTAGTTATAAGAATCTCCTTAAGGAATGATTTGCTTTATGAAAGTTGTGGTAGTTTTGTGTTGGGCAGTCCTGAGTACAAGTAATAGAATAGTAAATAGAGTGGTGGTGACCCATATAACAAAAGGAAATTGCTCTGAGGATATTGGAGTTACGATTGGATGATCTGAAATGGTTTGGAGAGCTCAGAGATTACTTGAAGGATTTTGGGAGGAATTACCATATGTAAAGGAAGATTGAGGAGGCATGAACTGGCCAATCGTTGTGACAAAGTCCATCACTCTGGTGCAGTCTACCACCTTTACCTTCACTGATCTCTGACATGGCTGTATCTTGGTGAGAGATGACTCAGTCTCACAGGGTCCTACTGACTTCCAGGGAGACCACTAGTTCCCTTAATTATCCCTTACCCTTAAGAAGCACATGAAGTTCCTTGACATTCCTGTCAAAGAATACAGATGACAACATACCTGCTCTCCTTACCCTTTGATGAGAAGATGTGGATAAGGAAAACATTGAAAAGAAAAAATAGTGTATTAAGAGGGAAGAAAGGGTGACTGGCAGCTTAATGAGTGGGTGGAGATGAAGAAGACAAATGTTTGTTAGAAAGAAAATAATATTTTCAGAGGAATAACAACCAAATGGGAGAAAATAAGAAAACACATCAGTAGAAGGGTGTACAAAACAGATAAATCAGGAAGGAAAGAGATTATGTGAGAAGAAAGAAGAGAAACTGAGACAGCATTGGAAAAAGAGATGTCCAAGGCAGAAAGACATGAAGGTGCAGAGACAGTGAAGGACCACCAGAAAGACCACACAGGAGGATCTGTGCTCGCAGTCAGAAGGGGATGCTACAAAGCAGCAATAAGAAAGGAAAACAGGAGTAGTGTAAAGGGGAATGCTGCAGTGTTGTAGAACTGAGAAAATAGTCTTTAATGGTAGAGAGATTCCAAACTGAATGAAAGATATTATTAAGTATTTGGATATTTTCTGGCTGTCTAATTAATTGATCACAGCTGAGTGTTGTTGAGATACTGAAGCTAATTTGTGAGGAAGGATCTTTCTTAAAAAAACAAATTGTTTAAACAACAGTCAAACAGCATTAACTTCTACAAAAGGGATGATTTGTTTTACCAAAAAAATCAGCCTGCATGGATTTATCGGGAATACATCAAAAGCAGACTTTCTAACAGGGAGGACTGCTTTTCTTAAAAGCTACATGAATAAATTTTATTATTGAAGAATGTTAAGATGTAAACGGAATAAATAGTTAGGAAAACTCAATTTATATGATTTGATTTTAAGCATCAGTTATTTGTTTCTTACTTCATTTTTTTGAATTCTTACTTGGTAGCTCTCGGATGGTACAGTTCTCTAAGGCAGTTAAAGGTAACCTGTATGCAAAATTTGGTACTTCTTAGTGATGCAGGAAGGAAGCTCAGTGCGTTCGTATCAAGGGTGGGGAGCAAGCCTTAACAGCAACTGATCATGGTGATTATTTCCTGGAATGACACTGTCACAGCACTTATAAAGACTTGAACTGAAAGCATGGAAATACACACTTGTCAGCACCTTGCATGAAGTTATGGAAGCACTGAAGCTTTAGCCTGGATTGTCTTTTCTAAATCCGAATAGTGGAACCAGATACTTGAATGCAGTGCTAGGACCTTTTGGGATAAATCATGGAATAGAGCTTCATTCAGATATGGTAGAGTATGTGAGGAAAAATTGGAGAGAAGGACTGAGAATTCAGTGCTGCTTTTAAATGAAATCGTCTAACCTTATTTAAATTACAGAGTTGTTTAAAGTTATCTCTTATACTTTTAGTATATCCTGATGGCTGAAGAGAGTTAGCTAGTTTACTAAAGATGGGGCAAGTTTGTACTCACTCAACCACTTGCCATTCATGTTGGTGTGAACAGAAAAGAAGGTCACTGGTTTGAGTAAGCACATGTGTGTTCATTCTCGTGGCGTTACTTCAGAGTAGTCTTCCCAAGAGTCTCTTTTGGAAAGTGAATGCTGTGTGTAAGTGACATCTCTCCCTATGGAGATTGTATATGTTGAAAGCATATATTGGGGGGGTGGGGAGGAAGCTGGAGTGGGCATCCCAAGCGCAAGTTTGTATGTTACCTGTCTCTGTGACACTGTGTTGGGACAGAGCTGTGGGTCCAAGCCATCCTCCCTGCTAATACCCAGCTTTCCTTGGCAATGTCAAGGAGTGTCAGTCCGTACTAGGCAGGTGCCAGGGTATTGCAATTAGGACAGAGCAGTTGGCTGTCTGGGGCTCACTTCAATTTGTGTGCTGAGATTGAAACTCCATGTACATAATTCATAATGTATTAGCAGAGCCAGGTTGATACAGATTTGGAATAGGAGTTTATATGCCATGGATCTTTTTCTGCACTTAATAGTATTAACTAGTTCTAGCTGAAATCACGCTCTAGTTCTCACATATTCATGTCATCATTTTAGTTAGCTATAGTCAGTCCCCTGTGTGCTTGCAGGACCATTTTACCAGAATGTTTTAAAAAAGATATAAAGCTGAGCATATTGTGTTATTAAGTGTTGGCAGTCTAAAATAACACCTTCTGTACTTTCTATACTGTAAACAGTTATGCAGTTATCATGTGGGAAGTGATGTCAAGGAAACAGCCATTTGAAGGTAAGGCCATGTCTTTTGTTAACTTATTTTTCCTGCCTTACCTAGAGGTTAAACCTGAAACTGGGGACTTCGTTTTAGGGGTTACTTTCTAATAATTCAACTTGTAAGCTTGTTGAAGAACTCTTTGAAATACTTTTCAAATCAGACTCTTTTTTTAGTATCATCTTCTTTTTTAATTACATTGTTGTTTCCTAAATTAAGAATAATTTTTCATTAATTAAAAAAGAAACATAACCTTATTTTGATGAGCTGTAAATTCTATGTCTACAAACCGAATTACTCGTCCTATATAGTAAGCTCTTTATATTGCATATATTTCTAATGGCTTCACAATGTCTGTTTTGACAGAAGTTATAAACCCCTTGCAGATAATGTACAGCGTGTCACAAGGACAGCGACTAGACTTGAGTGAAGGAAGTCTGTCAATGGATATTCCTCATCGAGGGCTTATCATAAGATTGATGGAAAGTGGATGGGCACAAAACCCAGATGAAAGACCATCGTTCTTAAGTGAGTTCACCTTGCATAATGAGATTTTTAAACTGCCAGATTCCTGTTGATCATGGTACTTACAGACCAAGGTTATAGTCACGAAAGGGAAGTGTTAAAAATGTCAGGAGATACATGTGCTCAGTTCTGTTGGTTATGACAAGGTGCTTGGCTGCTTCCTTCATGTCTGTAAGCAAACTTCTATGAAGTGTGCACCATAAAACCAGGTTGGTTATTGGAGTTTTTTGCATTTACCATCTTTTAATTTACCTGTTAAAAAGCAGCATGCTTTGTTTAACTACTTGTGTTTGGAGTTTTTTGTCTATTGTTGAAGATAATTAGGGGTTTGTAAGGGGAGGTGGGAGAAGTGAAGTATAAAATGAGTACTATGAGATTTATGAGCACACAACCAACACCAGTGAACCACTGCATATCAGATAAGTTGTAGTGACTTCAACTTGTATTTGCATCTCAGTGTAAATCTTTCACTGACACTTTATCTTCTATTGTTCCATCTCCTTTATCAAGCAAGAACTGGATTTTTTTTTTCCAAGCAAGGAAATACAGTATTTTCTAAAATCAAAAAGAATAGACACATCATGTTATTTCCATATGTATTCTTGTTTTCCTATGCCAATTAACAAAAAAAAAAAAAAAAAAGGCAATTTAAGAGTATGGTCACACTGAAGGGAAAATTATTTGGGATATGTACTACAGTGTGAGCTAACTTGGATTTTCTTCTTAGTGCCCTGTCTGTAGTGAGATGGTCTTTGAAAAAAAAAACCCATCGCTTTTGCCTCTATTTTACTATGGTAATAAGAAAGAAGAAGTTGCGAAACTGTTGCAAAATGAAGGGAAGTAAAGCTCCCTGATGGGGAACTTAAGCAATTACCATAGCACAGGGACACTGGCACAGACACACAAGCACAAAAGCACCCGAACACCCTTTTTGTTAAATAAGCTTTAAATGCAAAAGCTCATCTAACTTGTCTGTTCATCTTACAAACAAAGGATCAAGACTGCTTATCACCATCTTTCTGCATGTACTTGGAGTGTGTACCTACAGTTTAAATAAAGTCAACAAAAATTGACCATGCTAGTATTTCAGTGTGGAAAATGGCCTGCCAAACTTGGAAAACTCCCAGAGTTGAATGTATGTCTTGAAGATGCTAGTGTAAAAAAAAGTTCATGTGGAAGAATAGTGGTAAAATTGTAATAAAAATATAAGAATATATTAATAAGGATGCCATGTGATGAGTTGCTAGTATGGTAAATCAGTTTTCCTGAGTCCATGGAGTTCACAGAAAAGCAGTACAATTGTGATAAGCTGTCATACTTTCCTGTTTGTCTGAGCACAGTTTCAAAGAACTATTTTTATAATAAAATCATCTCAAAACATGAAATATTTAGTATTATAAACTTCAAAGCACTGGAAAACAAGGGAGCATAGCACAGGTGGTTGTTGGCTTATTGGACTGTTTTGTGCCTCCCTGTGTGAGTATTGATTTTAACTTCTCTGACCTGCTGCATTTGGTGAGAGTGAGGCCAGTGTCATTTGGTTTCACTGGCTGTGACAGGTCAGTGCCTTGACTACCCCATCTTCTCTGGCCCTTCTTCATGCCTTAAGCATGTATTCTGGATGTTGCTGTGTGTTTGTTTATTTTTCTGGTATAAATCTTCAACGCCTCCTCTGGGGTGGGATGATAACAACCCACTCTGAGATCTTGTGGTGTTTGGTCCCATTCAGCTCAT
The DNA here is from genome assembly GCF_000691975.1 of Corvus brachyrhynchos. Lineage (NCBI taxonomy): Eukaryota > Metazoa > Chordata > Aves > Passeriformes > Corvidae > Corvus > Corvus brachyrhynchos. The sequence goes on from NW_008237410.1 coordinate 2,623,138, forward strand.
CAGGCTGGATGGGTCTGCCTTGAAACACAGCAAACTCACCAATCTCTCCATTCCATGAATGCAAGACCTGCAGTTCAGCCCAGCCCTGGATCTCTTTTGACACACAGTGATCATGTGGCCAGATCAGATCAAGGTTTCTTTTGGTGGTGTGAACTGTTTTAATAGAAGCAAGCAGATTCTGCTTTAGCAGCATAAGTGGTTTGATATGTGTCAATAGACGAATTATTTTCTTAAATGTAAGAAAGACACTTTAGTAAAATGACACCTTGATTTCCACTTCAAACTATTCACCAAGTACTCTTCCCTTGTTTAGAATGTTTAATAGACCTGGAGCCAGTTCTGCGAACATTTGATGAAATAGCTATGCTAGAAGCAGTAATTCTGTTAAGGAGATCAAAGGTAAGTATCTTTTGTTACAGTCATGAATCGGTCAAATAAGTTGGTAACTTTCACTTGCTAAAAGAAGTGTAATCTCCTTTGTCATTTCTCCTCAGTCTCCTTTGTCTAGTCTTGTATCTGGTTGAAACGTGTTTGTACAGGGCTGTCATCTTGTCTTATAGCAGAAATTTAATACAGTTAAATATTTCTCTTCCAGTCAGTATATGAATCACAATGTATTTACAAGAGTGGAAAGAAAGCAAACATGGAGCAGATATCTCTAAATATACCTCTGAATCCCGACAAGGTAAATACATGTTGCATTTGGTATTCAGCATCCTGAGAGCTTAAAGGAAGGTTAACGTGGTAAGGGAGGTTGTTCTGCACTTTACTTACCTGTGCAGTCAGGAAAGGCATAAAATGCATTACTTGAGCCAGGGTGTAACAAATGCAAAGCCATGTATGTGAAGTAAAGGGTGGGTATGCAGAAATTAGAAGGGTATCTAAATACAGGAAAGGTCTAAATATGGCATGAAGCTGTGCCAGGGGAGGTTTAGATTGGATATTAGGAAAAGGTTCTTCACTCAGAGGGAGATCAGGCACTGGAACAGGCTCCCCAGGGAAGTGGTCACAGCACCAAGCCTGGCAGAGTTTAAGAAGTGTTTGGACAATGCTCTCGGGCAAATGGTGTGATTCTTGGGGATGGTGCTGTGCAGGGCCAGGCGTTGGACTTGATGATCATGATGGGTCCCTTCCCACTCCGTGTATCCTGTGAGTCTGTGATCCCCTCAAGGAGGAGTGCAGCACACAATGCCTGCCAATAGTAAGAGATTGTCTACTGCTCCCTTACACCTCCACGGAGCTTGCTTATATAGGACCATACAGATATATTTTATATTTTGATTCTTAATGCTGCTGCTTTTGGTTCTTGTATACAAAATTGCTTTCATCTTTAGAAAAATACAAGTATCGTGATCATGTAATTTCTTCTGATTTTACCGTATTTTAATTGTGCTATTTAGCATTTAGATAGCAGGGAAAACACGGTGACAGGAAGGTTCTCTGTAAAAAATTGCAACTTCATATTTGTTTAGTGTGCCTGTTCAATATACAACTGGATTTCTTTCAGCCAGCATATTCTAGCTCCATACAGTGTGATGCACTTCCACTTCGGAGCATCTCTCCAGATATATCAAAACTCAAGTCTATTCCCCAGTGTAATATCCTCTCATCAGGTGAGATACTCTTGATTTTGTGTAAATTTGTTATTGCAGCTTTACATTCCCACTGTGACATTGCATTTGTGTAGTAGAAAGTTGGGTCACTCTATGTCAGAAAGAAATGTCTTTTGTAAACTTTGTGCTCTGGGTAAAAAACAAGCGTTTTTTTAAGCTCTGATTTTCTGTTCCTGTCACGTGAGAAATCTCTACAGCTCACAGGTTCAGTTTTCCTGCTCAGAGTTGTGAGTGCAGAGGTAACAGTTACTTGTCCCTTCAGACTCCAGGCAGTTTAGTTAACTGGTTTTTTTTGTTTTTTTAAATTTGTGAGCTACTTCTGAATATAAAAAAGCTACACATTTTAAGGCATTCTAGAAACTGAGTAAACTCAAAGTTTCCAATACAGCCTGACCTCTAGATCATTTTGAATTCAATAAATAAAAATGGCATTAATAGATTGCCTTGCAAAAGTATCTGCACAGACCTTTTGTAGCTGTCCCCTTTTATGAGTAAATGTTGGCAAAATTCCCTGAGAAAACTCAGTTTTGAGGTTTTGCTGGCATCAGAAGCCAGAAAAATGCAATGGGACCCAGGTGGAATTATTTCACCCAGTTGTGAAACTAAAACTGCATTTAAGTTTCTTCCCCTGACTGAATGCAAGAATATTTCAAAGAAATGGAGTGTCCTCTGGCATTGCAGGGACCAGGAGTATGAAAGCAGACAAGACTGTTGACTTCACTGCTATAAGATAAGGACATCAAAAAGTATTCTGAGGTGCTGCAAAACCTGACATACTCTGGGTCGAGGTAGGAGAGCACAGGCAGTTTCAGCTATGTTTGAACACATACACAATTTTGACCTTCTACTCTGTGTACTAGAAAGATACGAATACAGGAGGAATTTGGGAAAATAAATTGTGGGACTTTCAGTTTTAAGGACTTTCAGTTACTGGAGAAAATGGCAGAAAGCAAGTGCAGGGTACTTGGTCTGTGCCTCAACTAGAGCATTTATCTATACAGCATAAAAACCTCAGAGATGAAGATTAACTCATATTTACCAAGCTTAATAAGTATGTTGTGATGAATTTTAGAACATGGAGTATTAGTTTGAACATGAGCATGGACTGTAAGTGTAGTCACATAAGATAATGGTAAATACCAGCCTTTCTTGTTGCTGGTTCCTGTTATAAATTGTTGTGTCTTGCTGTGGAGGGCATCAATGAAAATTTGTTGGTACAATTAATCTGACTGATCAGCTGGTGGTCATTTTATAGAGTCATTGCTTAGACTTTATTGTGTTTATGTGTGGATACTGTAAAGCTTGTGAAAATAGTGCCTACAAAACCCTACTGCAGAAGCATTTGTTATTACTTTGCCAATAGCTGCATCAGGTAGTCTTGTAGTAGGAAGAAAAACTGATATTCCTTTTGCTTTTCAAACTCAGATGCAATTGTTTCAGGTGAAAATTCAATTCCAGTTAGCTGTTAGCAAGAGAGGAGTTTGGCATGGCACCAAGGCAGAAGTTAATGACTGTAGATTCTAGCTGATTTGTTTTTTCTCTGTGTACAGTTAGAATGCTTTTTCAGAAAATTGATTCTTCAGAGTTAAGACTTTTCTTCTACCCTTAAGCCTTTCTTTTCATCTTTCCTTTTTTTTTTCCCTTCCCTAGCCAGCTTTTCTTGGTTATTTCTTGAAATAGCTCTTTTACCTCTCCCCGTTTCATTTTTGATACAGAGAGTAATCCTTTAATATACTTTGTTTTGCTAGATGAACAGAATGCACTCTTCTGAAATCCCTTTGTAAAATAAACTTCTTTATTCTCCTGGTATCCTAATTTGGCCTCCTGGTGCATGTCCTAACTTAAGTCATTGAACTAAGGCTACTTAGTAGTATGAAAGACATGAAAAACTTTTTTTTGTCTACAAAGTCCCCTTTACATAGTATACCTCAGAATTTTATTTTCCTTTCTCACAAGGTCCTTCATTACAGAATAATCTACTTAGGGGTTGTTTTTATTCCTCATCTCACTTCCAATCATTAGCCCCAGCTTGAAACAGAAAGTCTAGATCTCATATTTTTCCTTCTGAATTTCCGCCTCTGTTACTCAGGTCTTCTAGGTCACTGAGGTTCTTTTTGAGTAACTTGAGTCAACCTGTATTTTTCTGAATAACATCTGAATAACTCTCATTAGCAATTTTTTTTTTGATGGAACTGGGATTGTTTAGCCTGGAGAAAAGGAGGCTCAGAGGAGACCTTGTTCTCTGCAACTACCTGAGAGGAGATTGTGGCCAGGTGGGGGCCTCTTACCTGACAAGCAATAGCAGCAAGCAATATGATGAGAGGAAATGGCCTTGAGTTGTGCCAGGGGACGTTCAGATTGGATATCAGGAAAAATTTCTTCATTGAAAGAGTTGTCAAGCTTTGGAACAGGCTACCCAGGGAAGTGGTTGAGTCACCAGCCCTAGAGGTATTTAAAAGATGTGTAGATGTGGCACCAGGACATGGTATAGTGGTGGACTTTGCAGTGCTGGTCTCTGATCTCAAGGGTCTTTCCAACCGAAACGATTGTGTGATTTTATGATTATATTTTTTATGCTTTGGTCACTGGTCAAGGTCATTTTCTCATACCAGTACAACCCTAGTAGTTTTGTCTTTACGTTATTAAATTAAATATGTGTGCCTAAAAATGTATAACAATCCATCCTAGCACAGCTGCTTGAAATACTTTTCTGAAATGATCTTTCACTCACGGTGATTGTCTCCTAATCCCCTTTTTTCATGCAGTAGATAATATCTGCTGCTTCACACTACATAGCTCTGCCCAACACACTCTCTTGTTCATGAAATAAAATACTAGTTACTATGATTTCTAGTCCACCATTTTTAAAATACTGAGAATGGAGTTTCTTCCACATTTTCCTATTCCTGCTCCGTGTACTTACATATTCTTCTACAGGTCAACAAAGAGCTGGGAATTCACCCTCATATTTCCCCATTGGACAGGTAATCTCGAGTTGTCCGTGGGGCTACCTCATTGTGTCTTTAGATGCCCATCTGAATTCTTGCATCTGTGGTTCTTAGTTAACATCTTAGTTATCGTGTCTTCATCAAGTGACACTGTAAAAGTCTAATGAAAGCTATTTACAGAGTTAGGCACATGGCCTGTAGTTCATCTCTCATCAGCTGTTTGCTATCTCTTCCTTGAGTCATTCCTACTGCTGTTTTCATAACTCTCATCCTTTTCGTACTATAAAAAATCCTAAACCTAGAAACTGTTAAACTTTCCACCTGATAGAAATCCTTTTTACTTTGCAGAAGTTTACATGAAGCTTTCCTGAAATACCCAGTTTTGATGGACTACAAAAAGCTTCCATTGGCATCCCACTGAATGTTGAATTCTCCCAATGCTCTTCATGTCCTTTTCTCCCACCTGAATCTTTATTTTAATATTTTCATCTTTGTCACACTGCAAACTTCATCAAAATAAATTATTCTGCTTTCCTG
>NW_008237410.1:2628265-2643711 GCF_000691975.1 Corvus brachyrhynchos
ATTTTGTTCTTCTAGTCCCTACAAAAATTTTCTGTCAAACAGAGCTTTTTCATTAAAGTTCACATCTACCAGACTTATACCCCCAGTATTTCTTTAAAATAAAGCAGGACTCCAAACCCATAGTCAGGCCCTGGTAAAATATAAGGGACATAAATGTACTCAGAATTTGAGTATAAGAACTAATTTTTTGTATATCATGTGAAAGTAGTTGGTTTACGACTTCTCTGGTGGAATTGCTCTGAATAGTCTCTGATGGCTGTATTTTATTTGAACACACAAGTAATACAGCTTGTTCTTTTTTCTTTTCCTCCTCTCTTTTTCCTAAGACGGAAATTCTGGGTGTCTACACTCTCTCAGCAGCCAGAGCACAGATGGAAACCTCTCTGTAACTCAGAGTGCCAAAGTCCTTGTGCATCCATACAGTACTGTTCTCTCATCTGACAAGAGTATTTCAGATGCCTCAAGTTCTTCATCCTGTGTGCTGCGGTCATCACCGATTCCTTCAGGTACAGCAGACACTGTTTGATTGCAAGACCCACAATAAGTGTTCTAACATTGAATATATGTCTGTGTGAAATGGAAACTAGAACTGTTATTCACCTGAGAATAACAAAATGAGAACGAAACATGTGCAAATTAAGAATGCAAAATTAAGTAATTCTGTCCTTGTAGACTTACATTACAAAGTAAGCAAGACCAGTGTAAAATGTCACCAAGTACAGGTACCTGTAGCTACTAGCTTTTTTTCTCTCCTCTTAATAAAAAACTGCCATGGGTCTTCTTTATCCTGTTCCCTTTGCTCATATTATTTCTCCTATATCCTACTGCTGTAGTAGTGCTATGGTCCAGCAGAACAGGAGAAAAACTTGGCTCGAAGTTAGTCACCTTGTTGCTTGTCACTTCTCACTTTTTAGGCTTTCCAGTCTTCCATTTACTAATGGTGAGGCAGGGAGAAGCAGCAACTGTGTCAGCATCTCACCTGTAATGATCCTTTGTGTTAGTTGAGAGCCCACTACATTATATTCTATGCATCAAGTAACTGTTAAAAGTTAACAGAAAAGTTAACAAAAAGAAACTTTAATGATGAATTATTCAGATTTTTTTTATTGAGGGGCCACACAGTAACATGCAGCTTTATAAAGATCTACTGCATTATCCCTCTTCTGGAAATATGAGAATCAACACCTTTTCATTGTGTGAAACCTCATCTTGAGAAAAATACCAGGGAAGCTACAGGGATGTTTTCAGTAATCTTCAATAAAAATCCCCCTGGAAAGTGAATTCACCACCTGTCTCTTTTTAGTACAAGGTCGGGTTGAACACTGGAACAGGTTGCCCATGGAGACTGCAGAAGTACCACTTCTATCAGTTGGAGATGCTCAAAATTCAGCTGGACAAGGCCCTGAGCAACCTGAGTGATCCTTGAAGTTGGCCCAGCTTTGAGCAGGCCATTACACCAGATGACCTCCTTGAGGGTCTCTTCCAACCTAAATTATTCTGTGATTCAGATAGAACAAATACTCTAACCACCAAATTTGTCAAATTGGAACATTTAAACAGCTTTTTCTCAGCTTGTTTTTTGTTCTGTGGCAGTATTTATTGACAGACAGTTACAATCCCTTCCTTTTTTCTAATCCTTTCCAATCTCAGATTTTGTATTGGAAACTGTACAACAGAATGTAGCTCATCAGTGGATCCAAAGTAAAAGAGAAGAAATCATCGATCAGATGACTGAAGCATGTTTGAATCAATCACTGGATGCTCTTCTATCAAGATATTTACTCATGAAAGAAGATTATGAACTCATAAGCACGAAACCTACAAGGACATCAAAAGTACGACAACTGCTTGATACTTCAGACAGCCAAGGAGAGGAATTTGCCAGAATTATAGTACAAAAGTTGAAAGATAACAAACAGCTAGGACTTCAACCTTATCCAGACATTGTATCTAATTCTCAAAGACTGCATCTTTAAATCTATTCTTTCTTTATGAAACCATGTGAATATTTCTTCCAACATGGTTCTTTTTTCTATATAGTGTTTTATATATGTGCAGCTTTGTCTTTATTGTGCCTTGTAGAGTTTTAGAAATGACCCTGAGTTCATCTAGCCTGCATTTGGTGAGTGGCCAATTAATAAGTTGGAGTGCAATCATAAAGCCAAACCACTTGACGGTTGTTGACTAATTTTGTAAAAGTATTTTGTTTATACATGACAAAGAAAAACATTAAAGGTTCACCATTTTACATATTTGCTGTTTATACACATCCTTTCCTTTCACCTCACAGGATTGAGACAACTCAGCATGGCGTGTTTGTTTATCTCCTTCCATCTGCTCTTTCCCACAGAGGAGGGAAGAAAAATCTGCGTGCTCTATTCCAGGGCTATTCTGCTGTGTGTACAATAAACTTTCTTCCTTAAGCCATGCTGGTGTACATACCCGGGAAGAGTGGTAGGTGGGAGGAAATTTACATTGAGTTTTTACAGGATTTCAGGATTTTTTATTGTTTTGTTTTGGATTTTTTTTCCCATTTTGTTGCCAGAGCAAGTGCCTCAGACCACTGCATAAGAAGAATGTTAGTTCAAAGAGGAGCCCAAGGGCAAAGAGGAAATTGTGCTTGTCTACTCAGAAGTGATATAGTAGAAGGGCTGCAGCTATAGCATTTTACATTGTGTGGTTATAACCACTTCAGCTATTTTTGAGATCATAGTAGGATGAGATCCAGAAAGAACTTAAAGAAGGGCATCCTCAGTTAATATCTCTTTAACATTTCCTTGGTCATCTGCTATGCCTTTGTCATCTGCCATCCTACCACTCCTTACCTTTGGAATCTGCCATGAATACTTCTCATGTTGCTGGATCAAACTTGTAACTCAGTTTTATTTTTGGTATTTACATAATGAACAGTAGTTGGGTATGTACAAAGATCAATCATGCCCTGCCTTGCCATGCTGGGGCAGGGGTCAAGTAATGTGCAGGGGTCTCTTCTGCTATGACCTGCCTTGACCTTCTCCGGATAACCTCTCTGCTGTCCTTTTTTGTCTGAAGGATGGTGCTGACATGTTGAGGCACAAATGGGGCCACCTGAGAGGAAAAGGTATGTGGTATTTTTTTCAGTTCATTTCACAAGACCTTAGTGACTTTATCTAGGTGACTTCAAAACTAGTTAAAAAATTACTGGTCTTTTTTTGTACAGCACAGGCAGATTATTTTTGCAGGCACTAATAAATAATTACAATTTCTGCTCAGACTATCTAAAATTTGGGAAAATCCAAACTCCACATACAAGAATGGTGAAATCTACCTAAATTACCATATAAAAAGGAGCAGATAAATGAAAAATTCTAAGTGGTCACTATTTCAAAACCTATGGAGATGTGAGATCTGCCCCATTTCAATGATTCAAGTTTCAGTGTGGTCATTACTAGTTGCAACGGCTTAATTTTTAAAATATCTTTATGATTTTTTGAACTGAATCACAAGAACACAATGTATGGTTTATTGGATAGGAGGGGTTTAAAGTTGTTTTTAATAAAGTAAGTTTTTAACATAAACTGGGTACTTGCCTTTTATACTGCTTCTCTCTGGAGGCTGTAAAATTCAAGTTAGATGGCTGAAACCAGGACCATGGTGCAATGAATAGCTGTGCTTTTTCTAGAGCAGACCTAATGATGTTGAGTGGGCAGAAGTCTTAGGAAAGGTGCCAGCCATGCCAGTGGGAGTTTGGTGCCAGAACTGTGTGTTTCACTGCACATCACATTTTAAGCCACATCTGTTGATTATTACCATTGCTTCAAAAAGGGTTTGTGTCATGCAAGGTAGCAAAGTAACATTTCTTCAGTGTGTGTCCAAAATTCATCATGTATTAGGAACTTCCTTGAGGACCCACTGTAAGACACCTATGTGAGGGAAAAGAGCATCCTGCTGCTTTCAAAGTCTCCTTGCTGACTCTTGCCTGTCAGTACAGAACTAGGTTGGAGTCCCTTAATTACAGTGATAAATGTGGCCTATGGAGTCACATTAAGGAATGGTGCTGTCACAGTGCTGCAATCACTATGGGCTGCTCCTCTTCATGTGTCATCACCCAGGGGTGGCACAGCTGCATGAAAAGTAGTTTTCTACCCCCAGCCCTGAATATACCTGCATCTGTAATGCCATGAGCATTCTAGCCAAAGCCCAGCCTTCCAAAGAAACCCTGAGGCCACTCAGTAGAAAAACACCAGCCCATCTCCCTCCTCTGTCCTTGGACCCTGAGCCTCCCTCCGTGATGGAGTACAATCATAGAATAGTTCAGGTGAGAAGGGACCTCTGAGGGTCAGCTAGTCCAGCCCTTCTGCCATGGTCAGGGACATCTTCAACTAGATCAGGTTGCTCAGGGCCCTGTCCAGTGTGACCTTGAATGTTTCCAGGGCATCAGACACTACCACTCTGGGCAACATCAACCTGCCCTCTCCAACATGTTAGGCACACACAGATTTCCTTGAGTGAAAGGGGGGAGGGGACAGCCACAGCTGGGGCTTGAGGGATACAGACAAAGGCATAAGGAGAATGATCTGGGGTAGGCATGAGGAATGAGAGGTGGAGGTTGTGTGCTTGGCCATGCAGAGTGAAGGGTTTGTGGAGGTGGCAGACATGAGAGTCAATATGAGCCAAAGTCTGACACTGCTCTTGTTTTTGAGTTGTTTAAACAGTATTTTGTACATTCCTCACTTCTTCATGGCAATTCCTAACAGATTTTTCCGCTTTTTCACTCCAAGGGGAAATGCTGCTGCTGTTTCAGACTGACAATAAAAGCTTTTCTCTGAGTTGTAACATCTCACTGAAAGCCTTTCAAAATGTGCATGTAGAAATGTCTTTTTACATGTACACGGGGGAAAATAGAAACATAGGACTACACATATTATTTTGCACTTGTTGGCATTAGATTTTGTATGGTATTTTAGCACCTAGTCACTTAATAGTGGCTGTTCTTCACGTTCTGCTCCTATAACTGAAGTTAACATGGTTGGAAAAAGTTTGTTGGTCTGTGAACTATGTTCTGTCCTGCATCAACTTTATGGCAAAGTAGGTAAAGATCTGATTTTACCAAGATGACACAAATAGTGGCCTTTGTCATTCAGTCTTGCAGCTAATGGTAGAGGGTGTTTGGCAGGGTGTTTTCAGTCAGGATTCAGTGTAAGTGCGTATGTTGTAGGTGAGGACTGTAGGGGCCTGTGCTGGCTGAGGCACAGAGGGCAGAGTTAAGGAACAGGAGGAAGCAGAGGACTTGGCAAGGGTACCACTGAGCTGTTTGCTGCAGCTGAAAATTGTATGAATGAAGAGGGTTCTGGAAATAATTGAAGTAGTCTTGTTTCCAGTGCAGAGTATGAAAAGCCTTCCTGAGCAGTAATGGAAGTGTGGTCAGGAAACCAGAAAATGCCACAGGTTTATTCAGGCAAGCATGCCTTACTTTGCTGTTCCATAAGGAAATATGTGTTTATATGTAACTAAGACACGCAGAAGAATTACTGTGAACAGTAAGTTGGTACAGGAGAAGCCTCACTACAAACATTCTTATCAAATCCTGAAATACTGTAAAAATTACTAAGAAAAACTTGTAACAAAGGCAGTCACATTCACTTCTTTATATTATCCATCTTGGTTACTTAAAGTGCAAGATGAAGTGTAATCTTCCTTGGCAAAGGAACTAGATTTTGTGTTTACAGAATAAACGTTCAAGAAAAATCCTTTTCATGCACAGTGCCTGCTTTATGATTGCTCAATGTTGATTTATGTGTTGTTCCTGTAAATCTATGGCAAATGTCCAGTAGTGTGTAACTGTGAGGGTCAGACCAATAGAAATATGGGAGGCATTAGTGAAGAAGAGGCTCTGTTTCATGTTCCAACATGCAGTTTCTACAGACTTGAAACAAAGGGCTGGGGCTGGCTCAGGAGCGGGATATATGGACAGTATAAAGGTGGTCTGATAGCGGAGTCCCTCAGTATAACACACAATCAGAAAACCAGTTTGGTGCCCCAAATCAGAAGCAGGACAAACTCAAGTTCAAATTTCAGAGTGAAAGTAATTACGCATTCTTGAAAATATGCATTCTGAGCTTTAGGCTATAGTTTGTTAACTATATTGCTATATTGTTAACTATTGCCCTGGCAGAAGAAAAAGACTTTAAGATGACAGAGGCCGTGATTAAGGAACAGGGTGCTCAGCGTCTCTGTCCAACAAGGAACAACCTCCCTGCAAAACAATCCTGTTGCCAAAATGCTTCTTGCTACATTATTATGTACGTAACCAGAAACTTGCAGGCAGCTGGAATTGTGCAGTCTTTTCAGGCAGACTTAGAGAGCTCTCATCCTTCATAGATAAAACAGCTGGAAAGCTGTTTATTCAAAGAATTTGTCCTACACCTGCTTCAAATAGGGTTTTAAGAAAGCACAGCCATTTCTGTGTAAGCATTAACTGTATAGCTGTCTCAGTCTGTCACAAAAACCATGTTTATACAAGATACAGTTTAAAATTAAGAACTAGGAGCAGCACTGGCTTATAAAAGAAAGATTTGTGTTGTTTTTATTATTCCTTTTGGTCACTGTGGGTTACAGAATGGAACGTGCAACATGATTCTATGCTCCTGCTCGTTTTCTAGTTGGACTGCTGAGGCGTACTGGAGGGATATCTGTGCTTGGATTCAGATATTTGACTTTCCTGTGTGGATTAATGGTCCAGTCTGATGAAGTGCTGTTATCTGGTGCCTCAGCTCTAGTGACAAGACTCTTGACCTGCTGGATCAGCTCCTTCTAGATGCCCTTTGGCACGTGAGTACATCATTCTTCACGGAAAACAAAAATCCCAAGTTAGTACTCTTGCATTCATTAACTATTCCCTCTGCCCAGAAGATTTTATTTTCAGGATGTTTACTTGTTTCAGTGGATATTATGCTGTATACCATACTGGCTTTGCTAAAGGACATCATAGGACAACCTATTATTTCAGAAGACTAAGTGAATACACTGGGTAAATAATTTCTTTCTTTGCTTATTTTTATCTTTGATTTTTTTTAAAGCTTACCTATTAAAATAAGATCTTAACACCAGATCAGCCTGTTTTGTTTCTCATGCATCATGTCATAAATTATTATAAAAGCCACAGATCTATAATTCTGAAGATAAGAAAAATAATTGAGTTGATAAATATTTAACAATGCATAGGTTAAACTTAGAAGAAAATACATTTTTTTAAAAAACAGAAAAACATTTTATTGTTTGAAATTAAATAATATCTATGATTTTCAGTTATATACCACTCGAAAGTCTTTCTGATTTGGCAAGTTATGCCACCAGAATAAATATCTTTGTGTATGTTAGTAAAAATCTCATTGTGGCTTTCTAAATCAGCAAGAAGGAATTAGACTGCATTATTGCATGTTATTCATGGTTTCAGGTACACATGGATGAAGGATTTTTTTTTTCCCAACTTTCCTTTTGTTCTATTTCTATCACAACTTTCTAAGGAATAGAGAGCAGCAGTTGCCTGCTTCTGCCTGCTAATGACCTCAGTTGAGGCTGTTTGGAGAAACCACATTCCAGGAGAGCCTTGAAAGCTCACATTGATTTTAGTATTCATACTACTGCAATAAAAATAGCAGGTAAGGCAAGGCTAAAAGGAGAGTGAGAGAAGAGGCTATTCACATACATGAGTGTTAGCTTACCCATCCCAGTGAAACAGAGGCGCTTATTTAGAGCAGCAGCCTGAGAGGCACTGTTCTATTACAGCAGCCTCTCTGCTAAAGGAAGCAAGCATATTACCTACCCCCTGGTAAGCTGTTATCTTCTCCTTTTAATACCTTCCTTGGATTTGGGCTACAGGAGCTTTTCTCTCAAAACTCCTCTGTGATTTGCTTTGGGGTGGGAATGGAGTGCTGGGGGCGGAGCAAGTTCCTCCTGTGGGAAAGCCAGTCTATGACCATAGTAATGCATTTGGACCGTGTGAATGTGTGATTCATTAAATACTTTATAAACATAGAATTTGAAAACCAAAATATGCTTGTTTCCTATTGAGTGAGAAATATTTGCTTCAGATGAGATCCAAGTGAGTTTTTTGTTTTGAGTTTTCAGTATTATAATTTCTGAGAGGATTTTATTTTATGCTATTTCCTGACATTGTATAATCTTGTTTTGTTTGCTTTCCTTGTTGGGAAATGTCCAACAGTACAATCTGCCATGAATACTCCCTTTGAGACCTGTCCATGCTCATACTCAGGAGTAGTGTTTTGAAGTTTGAACTACGCATTTTTGGTCATGTTGAAAACTGCTTGCTCATCTGATTTCATGTTCCAATAGCTATTAATATAAATGTATATGTTTGGGGTTTTTAACTTTTGGTCAGTATTCTACAGGCAGGAGAATATTGCCCAGAATGTACTTGGAGAAAATAAGAGATTGCTCATGACTTTTACAATTGCTTTCTACATGCACATTGATTTCTAATACACATAATTAAAATGTGCTAGATTTTAATTTTAAATGTGATTTTTAATCTCTCTAATTTTCTGACTGAAACTAGAAAATATTGGGGGCTTATCAGTTTTCCTAGCTGGTTTGACTTTGCCTGGTTCATTAGTGGTATAGCATACTCATTATTGAGAAATTATGTGGAGGTAGACAAAATTCACCAAAAGACCCTGAAATGAGGAGTAAATTTGGTGTCCAGCATGTTCCAACATCTTTCATGGGAGTTAACTTTCTAAATGCACTCAGCTTCTAACAGAATCTGCTGAAGGCAACAATAATTGATCTCTGAGACCTCATTGATTTACTAATATTTCTTGAATTAAAGGATGAGAATTTCAAAATGCTCTAACAAATAGAGGCGTCTCAGTCCCTCTGGAAGACTATGGAGCAGTTCATAAGACTTCACAAGTCTGTGAGTTCCTGTGGAAGCACACAAGCATTCCCTGACCAAGCCTTGCTGAATCATTAATTACCTCCTTAAGAAGGAAGCAATCACTCATGCATGAGCTGTAGACCCCTGAAGAATGGGAAGTGTCTGAGAAAATCCTGCCCTGCCAAACCAGTCCTACAGTAATTCATGGAAGAACTGTCTTTGATTTCAGCTCTAGTTTTCAACTACTATCAACCTGTCCCTTCTTCACTTTTTTGTATGACTTTTGGCAGTGGCTTAGGAAATGAGCTATTGAGAATCACCTGTGTTACTGTTTCCTTTAACTTCTCAGGTGTCAGTCTCCAAGGTCCTTTCTGTTGCTCTTTGCACACACAGCTGGGAGTTAAACATGAAGCTGCAAAGAATTTAGGGCCATTATGGCTGTCTGGGCTCTCAAGGCCTTGTGCTTTCCCTGAGAGGAAAATTTCCCTCCATTTATTGAGAGAGCCCCTAGGAAAAAGGAAGACCTGCATGAAAATAGGGTTCTGAAGTTCTGTAACAGAGCTCACTCGCTGACACAAAGGCAAAGGCAAGAGTTGGCAGCTGTGTCATTCAGCCTGCTGCGGTCTCTGAGGCACACTGGCACACTGATTCCAGAAACCAGCAGCTCTTTCTATTTGTCACAGTCCATGGGGCCAAGAGAGCAAGGAGCTTCCTTAGCATCAGGAAGCTTTTATGCTTTGCTCTTCAGGCTTCATGCTCAAGAGTTACTAAAATACCTGTACTGGTATTTTTGCTGCCATAAAGTTTTATCATCACAATACCAAACCATGTTAAAGCAGAATGCAAAGAACCTCAGTTTTTTAATTACTGCATAAACTAAAACTTTCTGGTCTCGGGAAGCCACTCTGAATGCTAGAAGATTCACTGTAAGTATTTGTCATCTATTATAATACAGGATTTTACAACTGAAAATGGCCTCTCCTGTAAGAAATCACCTTATTACAGCTCTGATGGTTGTTTCCAATAAGCTCTCTCAGTTAGTAGCTTCTGCTGGCTCTCACTTGGATTATGTGCACCCTCAAAATGTGACCTAAATGTCAAAATTATGCAGAAGAGCTATTGAAACATTCTTGAACACTTAAGCTTCTCAGCTTAAGCTTCCTGGCACACCAGTTTGAGGCAGAAGCATCAGTGATGGTCCCAGAAAGGGAAGATGGTGGCATGAGGATGAAGTGACAGTGACAACAGTAGGACAGGACTATTGGCCAGGTTCAGTAGGAACAAAATAGCAGAAGTTATTAATGAGATAAAGAGTTAGTCAACAGGCACTGGGCATATCCACAAATAGTTTTCATCACTGCCTGGAATGTAACAGCAGTAAATTCTTTATATACTTGACAAAAAAATTATTATTTTGCTATTATATAGGGACATCTGTACATGCAGCTATTTCCTATATTCCACTAATTTTCTTAATAGCATGAGGGCTTTGCTGAGAACTAGCATGAGTCACGACTCAGTGCTTCTTGTTTATTTAAGACACAGACCTGATTAAAGAAATCAGTAACTGCTTCAACATTGTGATGGCACTGAATGAAATCAGTGCACTGTCAAAGCTGCTGGAAATACTGTGGTTGTCTTGGAGAATAAGGACAGGCAGAAGCTGTTTAAAATATTTTCTTCAAAAATTTCTACTTTCAGGTTATATAAATTAATTACAGTGAATTTGCACATCTTGGTTATGGAAACTGTATCTCTCATCCTTTGATTCTCAGGCTATACCTATTTGTGGACTTACCTGAGGGTTTGGGTAAAAGTTTTGCTAATGTGACATCTCTCAAAGTACTGAATTTTGAACTGTTTCTTCTAATTGGGTTTCTTCCGTAATGGTTTCATCCACTGTCATTTATGGAAGAAATACTTCCCTACACAGCTCCAGTTACACATTTTCAGAAATCAGAAATAATCTTTTGGTGGCACAAGAGATAAGAGAAAAATATGCAAAACATTGTGATACTTAAGGAAATAATTTAACCTTTACCTTTTTGCTCTCCTGAAAGCTGCAGATTGTAAAAGTGCTACTAGACTTTAGAAGCACTGCCAGTTTAAATGATCAAATTCCCTTTAGCTACCAGGCCATCTGTACCAGACGTCAAAGTTCAGGTTTGATACCACGTATGCAGGTTACTTGTAGCTACCAATTACTTGATGTATTCTTTTTTACAGGAAAATAACTGTATCTCACATATCAGTGAGACTTCATTTCAGGATAGACACTGGGTTTGATCACTACTTGCATAGCTCCACATTCACATCACCTGGGTAACAACTGCATTTTAAATTCTCACATCCTTTGAGCTGCACCCACTGAAATATTTGTGCATTTCAGCTCACAGCCAGAGCTTGCATTTAAAAATCTGAAAAAAAAGGTATTAAAAAAATCTTAGATCAAGCATAAGAAGCACAAGATGATTTTCAACTAGCTATGCTGGAAAAATTGTATTAATAGAGAATTATGCCCAGATTTTTAGCATGCTGTTATCATGATGAGCTCTCCGGACAGCTGCCGTGGGAGGGGCTTCTGACAACATTTCACGTAGCCATTGAGAACAGAAGTGGAGACAGGGGTTCTGGAAGTATTGGCCTGTATTTTGGGGTGGGGAGGGTGACTTTTTTCTCTTTTCTGTCACACAGAAGGAAACAGGTAAGGCTTATCAGGAATTTAAAGGAAGATATATCAGTGGTGTGTTGGATGCATGAAGTTTCTCTCTGCAAAGCAGGATGATGTTTTTTATTCAGAGAGGATGATGTGAGAAGTAAGAGGAGTCACCCGTGTGTGAAGAGGAGGTCAGCAAAAAAAAAATGGGAGACTGCAGTCATGCTTGGACACTTATGACAAGAGTTAATATTTAACTTTATTCCAGTGTTCCCACAGTGTTCCTGCGGTTAGAGAAAGTGCCATTGGGATGAGAAAAGCATTTAATCTTCAAAGAGAGTTTGGCATCTTTTAATTTTTGATACTCATCAGGCCTCATTTGCTATTTGATCAATTAGGAAAGCGAGTTGCATCAACAAAGCTGGGAAGGAACACACAGAATTATATTCAGGGTTGCTAAAACAGTCATACTTTACAAAGGAAAGCAAACCTTTTAGGAAGTTTGGGTAGGCCAGATTGTTTTAAACTGGCCATTGACCCACATTTTAACAACATAAAATTGTGAACCAAGTGTAATGTGTGAACATTTGTAATCACAAGTGTTTTGCCAGTGTTGCATGGATGAGCTTTGTTCTACTCAATGAACTTGGATCTAGGTCATAGGATTTTGAGGAAGTTATCTTTAGAAGTGCTTTAGAGTGTGTGTGGAGGGGGGAAGGGAAGGAGAAACAAATGTTTTTTGAGACAGGCACCAAAAATTAGCCGCTGGTCTAAGCACCCTCATACATCAGCAGGACCCAAGAACTGAGGCAGTCACTGCAGTCCTGGGTTCCTCATCCCCAGGGACCCCAGCCCCAGAGCTGTGCATGTGTGCACAAGGCTGATTGATCCATGCAGCTGTGCAGTTAGGGCGTTTTTCCCAGCTCCCAGCATACTTGGATCTTGTCCTACAAGCACCAGAGGGAGATGCATTTAAGGCATGTTTTGTTGGACTCTCGTATACAGAAGCATTCCAGGACAGAGTGTTCCAGACCCCTATGAATGTTACTGGCTTCTCCTGAGAAGTCAAGTGAGGTTAATAGCTAACCAAGCTGCATTGTTCACTAGAGCAGCAATCCCATTTCTAGGAGCAGCTAAAACTCTTTTTTTACCCTCATATTTACATTTACCTTGTGAGATTAGAGGTTTGGAGGATCTTTTTCTGTCTTTTCTCTGGTATTCTCCAGCAGAACAGTTTTCAAGTGAATGTCATTTGATGAAACAAATAATAACGAAATAAAATTCTTTCTGGGATAAGAAGAAAATTTAGGAAGAGGTATTCTTGTAGTGGACACTCCAGCTGTATTAGAACATGTTTCCAGGGGTACAGTGTCTCCTTCTTCCTTAAAATATTTTCAATAACATAACATAGAATTACAATTCAAGACAAACAACAATAGTGAACTGTTAACAAAAGTTTTAGAATCTATAACCAAGGACAGTGGCCTCATATTTACCCATTGAAAAGGTATGCAATTGTGAAAGTGAAGAAAATTCGCTAGTGTGCTATTCCTGGACTGCAAGACAAAAGCAGGCGAAATAGTTGTTCTTTGTATCATTTATGCCCTGTATGTTAATTATTTTATCCATGTCTCTGATGCCATATGCATTACAAAAGATGTTCTCTCCTCTTGTTTTCAGGTGATGTGATTTGAAAATGCCAACCCCTTGGCAAATATGCTGCGACAAAAAATCCAGAACTAAGAATGCAAAAGCTGAAACGGACACTATGGCAGAGACAAGTGAAAAAGTGCAGATGAAAAAAGAAATCACATTACTAAATGGAGTTTCTTTAATTGTAGGGAACATGATTGGCTCTGGGATATTTGTATCACCCAGAGGTGTTTTAATGTACAGTGCTTCCTATGGACTCTCTCTAGTCATCTGGGCGCTAGGTGGGATTTTTTCCCTGTTTGGAGCTTTGTGTTACGTTGAACTGGGAACATCCATCGTGAAATCTGGAGGCAGTTATGCCTATATCCTGGAGGCGTTTGGGGCCTTTGTGGCCTTCATCAGACTCTGGTCTTCCTTGCTAATTATCGAACCAACAACTCAGGCAGTGATAGCAATCACCTTTGCTAACTATATTGTTCAGCCAGTTTTTCCCCATTGTGAACCGCCGTATGATGCAGTGAGGTTGATTGCAGCTGCGTGTATATGTAAGTAGTGATTGCTAGAAGTTAAGAACTGTAATTATATGTGGCCAAATTTCTATTTCTCTGCATTCTGTGAAAATAATTATTCCCTATCTAAAACATGTTCTTAGAAACTAATAATCTTTTATTCAGCTGTATTGTGTTTGGGGCTGGGATTACTAGAGGGGAGAGGAGAATTACAACAATTTGGCAGGGAGAAATTGTGACTGCTGATTAAAGATACGTGTATGTCTGTGGTTCACTGGCCTAACTGGCTGATAGGACACTGTCACATACACAGATTCATTTATGAAAATGAAGGCAAAGAGTTCTTTGAGCATGTGTGGTTGCATGCTAGTGTCTTTACGATATAGAATGATTTCTAAATTATTTTCATTTTGAGCATTACAAAACCCTTTTTCTTCCTTTCAAAACTGAAGTATAGATTATAGGCAGGTGGAGGAAACAGAAGCAAAGACCAACAAGACTTCTAGATAAGAAATAGCCCACTTTGATCCACACCTAAGAGCACTCTAGGTCACCATGCCATGTTTGTTCTGCTCTCTACTCCAGGAGCTGGGCTTCATACCTGGTACCAATGCATACCCTTACCTTTCCTCATCTGTCTCTGTTTTGAATTACGGGGTTGCAAGAGGGAGAAGTTGCTTGTAATGCCATGTGTGTGTGCTAGAGTGAGAGCAGATGGGCACATGGCTCAGCCCCTGGGACAAACAAAGGGGACAAAACAAAAGGAGGAAAGGAAAACAGGTTGATCCCACCTGCTCTCTGAAACCAACTACTTTGTTATTTTTGTGAGATTCTGTCAAAACTGGGACTTGAGAGAACTCTGTAAGTGCTATGCAATCTTCAAAACTCAGGGCCAAAGAGTGAATGACACAACTTCTAAGCCATTAGCACAGAGTAATAGCATAATGCCCTGGCTCAGTGCAGTATCTTGTCCACAGCATCCAGACTGTTTCTGTGCAGAAGTTGTCCTTATTCTGTACCTAAACTAGAGCTTAATTCAGCATGAAGAAATCTGTGATATACAGGATATAAAGAAATACTATCACTTGCATGTGAACAACTCTGTTTGGTTTAATAAAATTTAAGTATTATTTAAAAGGAGAAGGAGTTAGCTCTAAAATTCAAAAACTGATGTGTTTTGTCTTACCTACTGTCATGAAAACAGTATTCTTCAGAAAAGCACTGTGTAAATTTTAAACCCGGTATTTCATCTTAATAAATCTGGGTGGTCCTGAAGTGGTAAAATTTGATTCAGTTTTACTCCTTGAAAGAGGAGTGGTATCTGGAAAGATGGATTTGAAATATGACTTAAGTGATGTTCAACATCCAGTGTTTCTTTCATGCATATTCTTTTTCTCTGCAGGTTCCTTAACGTTTATTAATTGTGTTAATGTGAAGTGGGGTACCCATGTACAAGATGTTTTCACATATGCAAAAGTTATGGCTCTTATCTTGGTGATATCTGTTGGACTTTACAAAATTGGTAAAGGTAAGAATCATTTTCATTTATCTAAATTCTATGAAATGAACCATATATGAGTTTCAAAATCCATGCAGGGAGATCCTTAAGACTTACATATGAAGTGTTGTTTATTCTGGGAAAAAAAAGTCTGCGATAGGAAGATCACATCTATTTTATGGCTTGTTAAGCAATCGGGGGCTAATTATTCAGGCCAAGTCCTGTGCTGCTTGGTCTGAATAGCAAATAGCA
>NW_008237410.1:2643729-2652018 GCF_000691975.1 Corvus brachyrhynchos
TCCTGCTGACTAGTTTAAAGTCAGCCTTGGTGTCTGACTTAGGCATTACTACTTGTCTTACAACAGAACAGTGAAACAGAAATTGCATTGCTCCTCACAGTTCCCACCACCACCATTCTCCCCCCACCTCACCCCACCAGCACCACCCCTGGCCACAGCACCCTGCCCAGGGAGAGGATCAGAGAGGGTAAATCATAGGTGGGATTTGGGAGAGGGCATGTTTGTTCCTAGAAACAGAGGAGAAGACTGTAACAGTGCAGTTCTGTGAATCACTGTGGTATGGTGTTACTGTAAGGCGTCACAGGGCAGATGAACCACCTCCTCTCAGCAATAACTGGGCTGAACTGAACGCACTGAAAACCTGGAGAGTAGTTTATTATGATTCTCTGATCTTTGCATATGGCAATAGATTTTCTTTTATTAATTTGGGCCTCTGCCACAGTGAAGTCTCTTCCAGTTCTAGTTCTGCTGCTTAGATTACTAAGGTTTTTACATTTTTATTTGCTTTGAAATTCTTAAATTGCATAGCCATTTTATCTTTACTCAGTTGAAATAAAGATGGTTTCCCCTCTTCAGCTTAGGAATTATCTTTTTCTCCTGCTAAATTAGCTTATAAAACCTAAGGAGCGTGCTGGCTTTTCCTTGTTTGCGGGCCTCCTTCTTTCCTTGGCTGCAGATGCTTCAGCTGTTACACTGTGCAGCTACACCAGACTTTAAGAAAGCTTTTTTGATAAGCCATTATCTGTGCATATCAGGTGTCACCAGTTGGTTGAAGTCTAAAGAAACCTGGACAACCAAACCCAGTCCTAAGGGCAGGGACGTGAAGATTCAGGGAAGCAGCATTGCTTAAGGGCCACAGTTGCATGAAGGAGTAGTTCCCCTCATAAAACTGCTGCAGTTTTTTAAAGGTGTGATTCTGTGGTGTCAGCTCTGTAGCAGCGTTGCCTCTGCTTTCAAACTGCCTCCTTCAAAACTCCTGTCCCACTCACTGGTGTGCTGTTGGACCCAGGGGCTGCTCCCTCTGGTCCCACATACAGCCCACTTTGTTTCCTCTGCATTGCTCTGTGGGGTCAGGGAGGGTTAAAGCACAGAGGAAACATTATGGTGAGGAACACGAAATGCTGAGAGCTTTTACTGGTAGTAAAGGTCTCATCTCTGCTTTGTTTAAGCAGAACTGAGCACTTAAATACAGGAAGGACTGGGAGGAGGAATAATGTAGACTTCTGGAGGAAGCTGTGACCAGGTCAATGACTCTTAAGGTCAGCAGCTGTTTTAGTGAGAGGAACAGTTATGATGTTTTAGCCCTGCCATATTCTTTCTGATGTGCCTGGATACACTTCTTGTGTTAAAATACTCTGAATATATCTGATTTTGAATATGAGCTGTCTTTAGCAAAAAAACCCAAAAAGCTTTTCTTGATCATTTTGGATTTTTCTTTTTTTTTGCATTCCAACCATTTTCTTCTCCAAAGTATGTGTACATTTCATAGCTTCTCTTCTTTGCTTCAGTCTCCTGCTCTTCAATGACTGAATTGCCTTTGTAGTATCTATAAACTCCTTAGTCGAATCAGTGCTTTCATTTTACAACAAAGACATTACTTTCTTTCCTAATTGAGGTTTCAGCATGCTTCTGTCTTCCCTTAATACTTAACCCAATTCCATTTGCATTAGATAATAGACTTTCCTTCTGCAAACTCAGTAAGGCCTTTCTTCCCCTTTCCAGGATGGCAGTGGAGGCTTATGCAGTTTCATTAGCATTTCGCCTATTTTGCAGCATTCTGCAGGTTCTCATCTCAACCGATGTTGCTAAACTACAGCAGAATTTTTAAAAGAAAGATTTTTAAGTCTCATCTCTTAGTTTTGGGGAACACCCTTGTGGGTCAGAGCATCCCCCTGAAAACCATGCCTACAGGAGGTCCCCCTCTAGTGGCCGCTGATTCATCTGAAAAATAAAAGCACCGATTTTAGGAAGAAATATGAGACAGATTCAGGAACTGAAATTGGGTTTGCCAAGTACCTCATCCTGGCTGGCAGAGTAGTGCATGCCCTTGGTACGGCTCCCTCCTTCGGTAGGCTCGGCAGTAATGCCAGAAGAGGACTCTGTGAAATCTGGTAGAATTACAAAAGTCACATCCAAATAACAAACATGGGAAAATGTGTTCTGTTTTCTCCCTGTGCAAGTGTAGCTGTCTGAACACCTGACTGAAACTCTTCTGTTTGTTAAATAAAAATGTAAGCTGTGCACTTTCACATACAGTAATGCTGTTGGATGCAGTGGGGGTTATTTCCTTTTGGTTAGCTGACACTTCAGGTGTAGTGCCCTTCTAAGTTGTAATCCTTGAAATGTAACAGGCAATTGGCACCTGCCATTTGTACAGGGGAAACAGAAAACCTGAGAGCTCCATTCGAGGGCTCGGCAACAAACCCAGGGATGATCGCCCTGGCTCTCTACTCTGCCCTCTTCTCCTACTCAGGATGGGACACGCTCAACTATGTCACCGAGGAAATGCAGAATCCTGAGAGGTAAACACATGAATCACTTTCCTTTGAATCACTGGCAGGTGATGGCAGGGCAAGCCACTCTGTATTTGTTTCTGATTGGAAATTAGTCAAATTATTCTCTCTCCAAAACCTTATTCTTTTCAAACGAGGGAGTAAGTAGGAGAACTCCTTCTGATTATTGTGCCCATTCATCAGTTTTATCACACTAATGAGTCATTTACCTATATGTATGTATTTTACATCTTACACTTCAGACAACAATTTTTAAAGAAGGAGAACAAATCCCTGCTGAAAGCAAGGAAAAGCAAAGGTCTGTCTAGCCCTCTAAAACTCCCTACTTCTTTTCAGTTAGACAAAATTATTTTTCCAAGATATCTTTTGCCACCAGTAGAGTGAGAGTGCGTCAGATTTATGGCTTTTATGATGTGATCTTCAGCAGTACTCTTCATGGGCAAATATCATCTCCTCCCTTCTGTAGGGATGTCAGCCCTGTGGTAGTTGGTGTGCATCAGCCACTCAAGCTGATATAGTCCACCTTGTCTTGGGACATGTGTAGGTTATGAGTCAGAAAAAGAAAATACCTAAGTGTGCATTTAAATCTCATTGTTTGAGTGCTCTCAAATTGCTTCATATTATATAATTCAGTATATTAAATTTACATGTGTGAATGTTTTAAGGTTTTTTTTTTTTTAACTTATGACAGACATTCAAGCAAAAAACTAAGCTTTTTATGGGATTGTTTCACATATGGCTGCATGTTATTTAGTAACCCCGTGCTTCAAAATGATGGATTACAAGACATGATGGAGGTATCCATTCACAAATGTTTGAACCAGGGACCAATCTTCCATTTAAGTATTTCTCATTTAAATAACATGAAATAATTTTTCTGTTTTCCTTTTGCAGGAATCTACCTCTTTCTATTGCAATTTCAATGCCTATTGTAGCTATTATTTACTTGTTGACTAATATAGCATACTATGTAGTGTTGGACATGTCAGCTCTCCTCACAAGTGATGCGGTGGCTGTGGTAAGTTGTGGAACATAACCCAAACAAAAGACACTACAGGAAAATTTTAGGTAGCATACTTGGCAAACAGCTGAAATACTGTCATGCTGAAGGCAGCTTAAAACACTTTTTTTCATGTAACAGTACCGGTATATTAGAAGGTGCATATCAAGAATGTATCCGATAAATCTGCTCTTGAAAAATCCTCTTACATGCTCTGTAAATCCTGCTCTTAGCACTACATCATAGGAAAGATGCTTTTGCCAGGATCAAAGATCTGTAGAAAGTCTGGGTGGTAGGAGAACCAGGTTTTTTTGTTATCATTCTGATGTACAGTGTGTAACATTTAACGCTGCAGGACCACAGCAATATTTTCAATGCAGAAGTGTGCACTGAAATATTTCTTAAAACCTTATCAATATTTTATACAGAAGTCAAATGATAATTCATGGATTACTACAGTCGGTATTTGTCAGAATACTTTAAAGCCAATACATCATCTTCTTTTCCATCAATGACTTAATCTAGGCTTAGAATTTTTTTTAATCTTTTTTAATATATCTGCAATTTTTATTTTGATACTGATCAGCTTTTTCAAATTCTCATTTCCCAAGTCATTATTGGGTGTCATTAAAAAGTATGGGCTAAGACACTACATTTGGGCTGTTGTGTTTTCATGAGAATTCCTCAGGATTATCCATATGCTTAACATAGTAGGCCTCACCATTATTTTCTTCTGTTACAGACATTTGGAGGTGAAACCCTTAGTCATGCCAAGTGGATAATTCCTATAGCAGTGGCCATGTCTTGCTATAGTGGCTTAAACTCATCAATTATTGCAGCATCTCGGTATGAAATATAACATTTATTTTAAATAATTGAAAAGGAATCGTGTATTGTTAATCAGCATTCTTTACTGCTGTTTGGTAAAAGTGACACAGTTAATTTTTGCCATGTCAAGTTGTTCGTTTATGATGGAGAGATTGTTACAATCAGACATCTTCTCATGATCAGCACCGTTTGATAAACCAAAGCCACTTGAGAAGAGAGCAGCACTTACAACAGAGTAATAAAAGAATTATTTCTTTGCTTTGTCAGGAAGCAAAAAGCTATTCCTTGGCTGTATGGTTGATTTCCCTTTGTCTTTTTTTAGGCTTTTCTATGTTGGAGCCAGGGAAGGACACCTCCCTGTCAGTCTGAGCTTGATTCACATAAAGTGCTTCACACCAGTCCCTGCTCTCCTGTTCAATGTAAGTGACACCTCAGCCTCATGCCTGGCTGGGGCAGTTGGGGTCTGGACCTCGGGTAAAACATCTCTGCTTTGCCCTGGACTTCTCATGGGCTTCTCCTGCCCTGGGGACATCTTCTGCAAATGCCCACAAAACTTCTAAAACTTCTAAAACTCATTGAGGGGGTGGGAAAGAGAATGGCTTGGTTCATGTTCATACACTCTCCAAACAATATTAGTGAGAAGTACAATAGCATTGCTGAGAAAACCGAGAATGGCTAAATATGTAATGGTATAGACAGGAGCTGTTTAAGTCTTTAATGTGAGCTTTTAGAGTGTCACTGGAGGAGAGTATGTCAGGAACATCTCTCTGACCCTGCCACAGGTTGATGTTCTACAACTCTATTTTTTACAGAAGTGACAAAGCTCTTAAAATTAAATTTCTACCATTGGATGCCTATAGCCCTATTGACTTTTTTCTGCTGTCACTATACAAATGAGATCTTGTGACACACAATTGTGCCACAAGTTATAGAATTAGTGGAAGTAATTTTCATAAATAATCTATGTATTTGAGTGTGCATTTTATTTGGTGTCTGCCATTGCCCTCTGTTAGATAACATTTATGAATAGGTTATCATACTGATCCTGTTTGACATAGAATAATTTACTAAAAATTGTAATTTCATTATGAAGACTCTTCTCACAGGGATTCTGTTTGCAGTAGTAAGATGATCTATACTCTCTTAATATATCACCATTCACATTTTTCATGTGGAAAGTGGAAGTTCTTTCTGCTCATCTGTTAAAATAGACATTGAATTCCTGGTGGTTTAGGTCTTTCTGTGCAGGCAGTATTGCACACCTGCAGGGCACAAAATTTACTCTAATGGTCTCAATTTATGAGCGGACCATGTCCTTCTTTCAAGGACCTGATATCCTAAGCCCATACAAATAGGTTGGAAACAGGCCAGTTTATAATTTTACTCTGTCTTTATTTTCACGTTAAAAAGTCTTTGTTTTTATTATCTCTAGGGTTTAATGACTTTGCTTTATCTCCTTGTGGAAGATGTTTTCCTCCTTATTAATTACTACTGCTTCAACTACTGGCTCTTTGTGGGTCTATCTATTGCAGGACTAATATATTTGAGATATACTCAGCCACATAGACCACGGCCTGTTAAAGTAAGTAAAAAAGACAGGAAAAAAGCTCTAAAAGCCAACTAATGCATGTGTTTATATGATCTTTAATATCACAACCATAACAGTACCAGTTACGTTATAGATTATTTATTAGCCATAGAAATCCTCTCAAAACACAAGATGGAGGAGCAAAACCCATTAGAGTCCACAAGAACATCTCTTCTGGTAGTTTTGCTGTGAAATTGAAATTATATATCCCATTTATTCTTCTTTCATTCAGACTTACAATAATTTTTGTTTCCACACAAATAAGGAATAAATAAATTTCTGGGGTTCTTAGCCCATCCTGGAAGAATAGCAGACCTCAGTAGAGCTGGTGATGGAGGCTCCAGAGAGGTTAATACAGATCAAACCTACGTGATTTAACAAACAGAGCAAAATCCCTCCAAAGCCCATAAATGTTCACAATTCTGCTCACACAGAAGTTAGCTTAAATAATCAAATATATTTTGAATGTTCCCTCCCACTGCATCGTGGTCATAGACAGTAAAATGCAAGTTTAATGATTGACTTACAAGAGCATTTGACTATCACTTAGGCCAGGGAGACTGCACAGAAACAAAGTGAGCCTAAAACCTGTTTCTAGTTTTAATCCAGTGATTGTCCAGGAAGCAAGGATGGAAATACACAGCAGGCACACAGAAGCATGCACTGGCTCCTGTTTGTTGGCTCCATGACCTGCATTTTGGCTCTGCAGTGATGCAGTAAGAATTAAGAGAATTAAAAATTCACACCCCCCAAACATATCTTCTTTGTCAATCTCTCTTCCAAAACTCCTGCCTCATTTTTACAAACACATTTTTTTCCATTTAAGTGTAACATTCTGATTAATTTAAAAAAGGTTCAAACAAAGGCATAAAATATCCTAAGTACTTCCTGCTAGAAAACTTCCCAATTTTCCACAGCAGACCAAATTTTCCTGAAGTGTGTGCACACTCAATTTCCAAACTTTCCCACAAAATATGTGGAAGATAAAGATTAAATCTTGCCTTTTTGGCAGTTTTGCCTCTGACTCTACTAAGGATTACAGTCAGATTAGACACAATGACTGTTTAATTCCTGTCAGCATTTGCCAGCCTATTCAACACCACAGCTCCACATACAACGTTTCCTTTTCTGAAACGTAGCAGTTGGTTTTCATAATTTTTAACCTTTTTAAGGGAAAAAAAGTATTTATACCAGTAAACTCTCACCAATTTCAGCTGGTATTCAAATGTCAACTCCTGGACTCATGAGAGGGCTCACTACTAGACACAGTAAAAAAAATGGGTGAAAGATAAATTCATAAAGAGGTTATCGAAACTTCCATAGTATCACAGAATTCTTAAATGTTAAGATTTGGAAGGTACCTTAAAGATCACAGAGTCCCAACCATCCCTGCCATAGGCAGGGCCAATTCCCACTATACCAGGTTGCCTAAGGATTTATCCAACCTAGCCTTGAATCACTGCAAGGGTTAGGGCTTCCACAACCTCCCTGGCAACCTATTCCAATGTCTCACCGCTTTCACAGTAGAGAATTTCCTCTTAATACCTAACCTGAATTTCCCCTCTTTCAGTTTTTACCCATTACTCCTTGTCCTATCATCACTACAGTTCCTGACGAAGGATCCCTCTCCAGCTTCCTTGTAAGCCCCCTTAAGACCCTGGAAGGTTGCTATGATGTCTCCATGCAGACTTTTCTTCTCTTGGCTGAACAGCCCCAACTTTCTCAACCTGTTGTCGTAGGGAAGGTGCTCCAGTCTTCTTATCAGCTTTGTGGCCCCAACTTCCCTTATTTGTGGTATGATATTTTTTTAAGTGACCACACAAAATGGTTGTAAATCAGTCCATTAGTTCTACAGCATCAAGATGGTAATTAAAGGTCTAGTGAGCTAGTTCCCAATCAAAATTACCCTTAAAAATTCAGAACTGAAGTTGAAGAGAAAGATAGCCATTACTGCTCAGTTTTAAAGTACTTTTTTCAAAGGTTGATCTTTTACTAATTGTAAAGGAACTGGGTTTATGCAGGCCTGAAAAAAATGAAATAGTCAAATGCTCAGATGTGTGCCAAATAAGAGGCTCTCAGCACTGTACACCGAAGCTAACAAATTATGCTGACTGTAAGCAGTCAAAAGATTCAGTACATACTTTTATTATTGACATGTCTGACTTTAATCTGCAAAGCCTGAATTTTTACAGTAGAGTATTTGTTGCATCTTTTAACAAATGCTGGTTTTTTTGTTTGTTTTTTGGTTTTTATGTCTCCACAGCTTAGCCTCTTCTTCCCTATAGTATATTGTTTGTGTTCCCTTTTCCTGGTCATAGTGCCTCTCTACAGTGACACAATCAATTCCCTTATTGGCGTTG
>NW_008237410.1:2652035-2658277 GCF_000691975.1 Corvus brachyrhynchos
CATTCCTGCATATTATTTGGGAGTCTATCTGCCAGTTGAAAAACGACCTAAATGTCTACTTTGGCTCTCTGGTAAGCAACATCACGTCCTAGTCACCATTCTGAAACCTTGGTGAGAAGAAAGAGAGAATAAATTATCCTAAAATCCTTTTCTTTATGAAGCTTTGCTATGCTTTGATATGTGGCATGTTTGAGATCATCTGCTTCATCACATGGTCCTGAAAACAAAACTATGCTTACCTGTACAAAACAGTCCCATATGTGGATGTCATGTGGTCATCTGATATTTGTGGTGTTGAACCATTTCAATATGTTGGCTCAATAAGAGCCATGTAGGATTGTGAATACTAAATCTGTACTTTTTAACACCCTGGAAGGCAGAAATACCAGAACATCTTTGATTCTTCACTTTCCATCCAAGGAATGGAACATCCAAATCAGAGGAGACCACAGATTTTCAGAAACAATGAAATAATTAATTATTGTCTTGAAGGGTAGATGCCAGTCCTCAAATTCAGGCAGTCTTGAAAAGGATATCTTTAATATTTTTATTAATTTTGAATAAATCAAGTCAGCTATAAATTCAGTGAAAATGTTGATGAAATCTGATTAAACAAGAATTTCAGTTTGATTATTGACTTCTTTTGCCTTTAGCTATTTATAACATATGCTTAATTCAATTGATTAAGGTGTTTTAAGATTTTCCTAATATCTGTGTAGTGTTTTCAAATCCTCAAAATCCAGATGCATATCTAGGATATATTATAACTCTGTCTCACATTTTTGCCAGTACAGCTACAACAACGAAGTATGTTCAGATGCTCTTCTATTGTGCTCTCTCAGACCTGGACATAGACGTGGAACCCACAGCAGCTAAGAGTAAATAGAGTTGCCTCAGCATTGAGAACTGTGCCTTGACATCTCCTATCTGGAGCAATTTTTATCATCTGAAGTTCTCCCATATGTTCAGTCATACTAGACCACTAACCACTGTACTGTGCATCAGTTTGATGTCAGTTAAGTTGTGATGGTTTTATAAAACACTCTGTTTTCCAGGATTTCTTTTTAGAATTCTGTTCGTTAGTAGTGAGTTATCATGTAACATTTTGCAATTATAAAGCACTTAATGAACAAAGATTTATTAGTAGATAAGTGCTAAATATTAAAGGCAAAAGAAAAGTAAAAAATATTAGATCAGATCTTTGCAAAATTCAAAGTCTGTGTTTGAAAATAGAAACCAAAGTATTCGTCTAAAAATAAAACTAAATTCTTAGCCAAAGTGAAAAAATATATAATTCTTGCTCGTAGGCATGCTTTGAGTCAATGTAATATTAGTGTTAAATTATTCTAATGCATAGTTCCTGGCACACATAGTTTGCCAAAAGCAGAAAACCAAAGAGTTTGGTCATTTAAGTTCTGTGAGAAATTCTCATTTGACGATAGTCCACATACATTACTCTTTTGTAGAAAAGGTATTTCCAACAAACAAATGATACCATTGGACTGAAGTACTTCTGCTTTCCAGCAGAACAGTCTGCCATGGAGCACTTCAAGGCATTGAGTCACATTCCAGCTAGTGTATATTCAAGGAAAACACTTCACCTTCTCAGACTGTCCTTTGCTTGCCTAGAAATATCAAAAGTGTGATCTCATGAATCATGCTGATTTTTTCCACAGTGGAACTTATTTAAGAAATTCACAAGGACAAATTAAAAATTGATGTTTTTCAAAATTCCTTGAGCCCCTGCCTAACCCTTGAGACCTCACCAGTTTCTGCTGACGTGATAACCTGCAGATCTCCTACTGAGCACACAGAGAGCCTCCAGAGAGGTCTTCACACCACAGAGGTGCCTGTTGCACAATACCCAGCACAGACACTTGCACTGGACAGGTGCACCCACCAGTGGGTGCCATGAAAGAAAAGGGCAGTTAAGAACTAGGGATGTTCTCTTGAATGTTAAGTTTTCAGTGTGGCACACAGGAATGTGCAACTAGTCCTAATTCTTAGTCTTTTGGAAAAGACAATAACTTCTAGGAAAAAAAAAAGCCACCAGCCTTGCAACCTAGACCATAAAAACAAGTGTTCCAGCTCTAATATGGTTTGTTGATATGCAGTACCATTTGTAATCCTTGTTGGAAAGTCATACTTCCTTCCTGGTTTCATATTTAAATGTAACATACATTGTTTCTAATTTGAATTTAACCATTTCTCTTCAATTAACCTTGACTTAGGTAATTTAATCTTATACAAGTCCCTGTAGCTTCCAGAATTGTTGTGTGTTATTTATACTGCTCAGAGAAAGAGCAATGGAATAGGCAATTGTTATTACTTAAGCCTCTCTTCATTCCCTCCCCACACTGCAAAGGCATTTGGAGGATTGTAATTTCATGCATCAAGGGTGCAGTTTGGTTTGCCCAGCTCAGAACATCCCCATGTACTCTTGTTATATGCCTCTGTTACAGAATAGCACCACTGTGATCCTGCCCTATGATTGTACAGCAATTCTGCATTTTTGCCTCATCTCTTACAAAGCACTGGTTAGTGACAGAACTGTGGTCCCAGACTGTATCAGGGCACAGAGAGAGTACAAACCCTCCAAGCTGCACCAAAGTAAACGTGACAGTCTTTGCCTCCACAGAGTTCAAAGTCATGCTTGGTGCTGAGCCACATGTCACACCAAGACAGCGCTGTACCATCCTCTGAAGTTTTTCAATGCAGGACCAAAGTTTCTAAAGGATTTGAGACACCTGAGGTGACATTTCAGGTGGTAACAGGCATTACAGGGAGTGTAATAAGACCAAAAATACAAAATAAGACCATTCCCAAACAAAATTCTGAGCTGAGAAACTTATTTTGTTGTCTGTTCTTTGCCAAAATCTTTTTTTGCATGTATCTGTGTATTTGGTCCGGCTGAGATGGATTTCATTTTCCCCGTAGCAGTCCTCACAGTACTGTGCTCTTCATTGGTAGCTGGAAAGGTGTTGATAACACACCAACATTTTGACTACTGCTGAGCAGTGCCAGCACAGCATCAGCACTGTCTCCCCAACATTCCACTCCCAAGCAGTAAGCTGGCAAGATCCTGGGAGGGGACACAGCTGGGACAGCTGACCCAAATTAACCAAAGGGATTTTCCATACCAGATGATACCAGGTGAGCTATAAAACTTAAGAGAGGTAGGAGGAAGGTGGGGCATTTGTTAGTTGCAAAGTTTGCCCTCAGGAGTGATCGTTCTGAAGCCTTGCTTCCTGGGAATTAGCTGGACGTTGCTCGCTGATGGAAAGTAGAGAATAAAATTATTTTTTCCCCTCCTTGTGCATGCACAAACTTTTTCTTTTGCTTTAGTAAGCTGCCTTATCCCAAACTCCAATTTGTTTTCCATCTTATTTTCTCTCCCCTCTCCCACTGAGAAGGGAGGGTGATAGAGCAGCTTGGTGGGCACTGGGTATCAAGCAAAGGTCAATCCAGCACAGCCTCTTGACTTTCTGGGCATGATACACACAAGCCTTCATTTTCTTTCTGAACAGAAGAAAAGTAATAGATATAAGGTTATAAATGTAAATAAAATTACTGAAATTCTCTGGACATTGGAATCTCAGAAATGTTAACGTGATTGTTGATTTTTCACTCCTTACAAATAATACATGTAAGTTATTGCCAAATACCTAAAGCAAGTCATAGATGCTGCAAGTGTTTAAACAAATAAACATCTCATTCTTGGCAAATTCTATAGTTGTGTGGCTTTAAAGCATAAAAATAGTACTGTGAGAGAAATTTGCCCTGCTTTACATCTCACCAGTTGGGTTGCCAGAAGAGAAGTGAGACTAACTCTTTTTTGTGTTCTCTGTAAATCAATAAAAAAATCGTTTATGGAAGGAAAAATTTCTAGTTGCTTTCAGATGGGACATAAAAGCAATTCAAGCCCTTTCTTGCTCTCAGGTTTTGGGGTTTTTTCTACATTATTCACAGGTGCTCAATTACACAGTAAGACAATAAACTGTCTTACTTTTCAGAGACAATCTTGGCACCTAGGCTAAGTATCTCATCATTAGATATCAAAATATTAGGAGGAGGCTGTTTTAAATCTAGTTTGCCAGCTGGCATCTCTCTGGTGGGAGGGACTGGGATGTGGACAGCACTGGAAGCCTCTGGAGGATGCAGCCCATGGAGGTGAAGCTTCACTGCAAGGCTCTACAGGACCTGGCAGGCTGCAGGGACAAGGGACCCTGGTGAATAGCCCACCTGCAGAACTGGGGAAGGGCCTTTCAGGAGCGACAGCTGGGGCAATACAGTACTAGGGATTATACTAGCTCTTATTTAGGAATTAAGGAAATACGGGATACTTGCCTTTTACAGAAAGTCACAGTTCTTTAAATAAAAACAGGAGAAGAGGATAGGTATCAGATGCCATTTCTGTGTCAGCAAAGGAAAACAGAAGCTGCTGTTGATAGAGGAAACACTGCCAGCCATAGCAAGTCTGAAGATGTCTGGGCTTTGCATGAGCCTGAAGAGGCATAAGGGCTGTTGTGTGTTCCCTGGATAGAGAGGAGAGGAAATGCCTTCACATATCAAGTAGGATGAGGATAGAGAAGTGTGAAACTACCTGGGAGTTGCACAACCAGACACTGGGACAGGTCACAGCTCTGTTATACTGTAAGCTGAAAGGCCTTTGCTACATGTGAGACTTGAAACTGAAGATACTTCCTAATGTTTTTCTTGAAATTTACCTTCATTGTGTAACAGACACTTAAGAAGTATTATTGCACAATCTTTCAATCTCTAGTACGAGCTTTGTCAAGTCCCTGTTCTGATAAGCTAACAGGTTTTGTAAATCTTCCAATTTTTTTTCTTCAGGATTGACTTTTTGATCTATGAGGAGTGCCAGCCAAGCAACTCTATGTGAAGTTCTAAAATCTTGCAAGTGGCTCAAAAGCTCTAAAATTAAAAGAAAAAAAATGTGAATGAGAAAAATAAAATGCAAACCTAAGTAAGATGCCACACAGTAAGGGGAAAATTAGCCACTTTGTCTTGTACATCAAGAGGCTAGATTATTACCACAAGAAAAAATTATAAACACTTTTTTAGGAGCACACATTTAATGTAATGGATGCTACTGAAAAACATAAAAGATAAGTGGGCTAATGAAATGTCTGGTTATTAGCTACCTTGAAAAGTCAATATTAGAGTCAAAAGAATGGAATTTCACTTACATGACCATGGGTTTGAAACATGAGATGTCAACATTAAAGCAAATGATCAAGGGTTGATCTTCTTGGGAAGAATAAATGAGAGTTAATTGGATCATGCTACAGTTCAATTAAAAAAACCAAAACAAAACAGTAGAAATTAATAGGTGTTTGAACAGCTATTCATCCAAAATGTTCTGTCTGTGAAGTGATAGAAATTAATACAGTTCAGTATACACAGAGAACAAAGATCAATTCAGAAATATATTTACGTAATGCTCAGAAATGTTCATTTCCCAGAGCCAAAAACAACTGTGAGCCACACCTGCTGGAGGGAGGGATGGCAAAAAGAATTCACACTGGAAGAAAACCTGCTTGGTGAGGTTTGAGAACATTCTACCTACATGCAGAGAGGGGGGGAAAAAAGAAAAAAGAAAAAAGAAAAAAGCATGCACTGGTTTAAAACTGTAATAAATCCTTCCTCTATATAGAAGTGCAAAGGGTCATTTAGAAACAGAAGAAAGGCAAATTTGACAGTAATGGCCATAAGTTAAAGGAAAAGCTGCTGAACCAGATGCCTGATGTGCAAAAGAATTTCGGAATTATTGCAATGCACAATGTGTGTTCAGGTCAAAATATGGTCTTCATAGTGACATTACCTTATTTCTGATTAGACCTTGCTCTTGCTCATATTGTGCCATCATATGAGGAAACCTGCAAATTACTTCCACCTTCCTCTTGGCTAGGTCTTTTCTGTCTCTGAGAGTAGATGAGCATGGAAGCAGAATTTAAATTTCCAGTGGAGTTACATTTGACTCCACAAGAGGGAGAACTCCTCTGCCTGATGCTTCTCCGGAGAAAGAGCCTGCTGGTTTTAGACCTTCTGCTCCGAGCAGTAGAACCAGAGCAATGTGTATATTCCTCAGCAAAAGCCCTGGGAAGTACAGGCTTAACTCCAGTGAAAAGTGTCAGCTACATATTCTGAATAAGATATATGTGCAACAACCTGCTGCAAATTCCAATGAAGATAAGGTTAAAGTTCAAACATTCCTCTTT
>NW_008237410.1:2658312-2666191 GCF_000691975.1 Corvus brachyrhynchos
AGCAGGCAGATGTTTTTCATTCTGGCTGTTCTCAATATGTAACCGTGTGGGGTATGCCCAGCCCCTGCCCTGGAGGGAGGCTTGCTGAGATAAGGAGATTGCATAACCTCCCAGCAGAATCCCCTTAGAAGATGCAGCACTCTCCGTTACGGCGAGAGAGGACACAGAACCATGATCCTCTGGGAGACCCTATGTAGATCCTTTGTAACCCACTGGCTTTTACCCTCTCACACCCACCCTTGCATCCCTATAAGAACTACCCCTATTCCCCCTTAGAGATCAGAGAGCTCATCCCTGGCCTCCCCTTCGCGGGGAGCGGGTCAAATAAAGCTGCCCCATGCAGAACCGCCAAAGGAGCCTCTCGTCTCTCTCCTCCTGGTCCAGCCTGGGGTTTGCCTTGCAGGACAAGAGCTGAAGTCACTCTCACTGAAATCCCTAAAGAGCTGACAGCCTGCTGGGACAGGCACCCCTCTGCGGAGGCAGCCCGGTGGCTGAGGGATCCCCGCCGACCTCTGGGGGACTGTCCCTTGCAGGACGCTCTCTCTGGTCGGTCACGGCTTCCTGGATCTGAGCCACAGACCCCATCCCATCCCAGCTGCTTTATAACAGCATGAATGAAAAGGATCGAGGACATGCTTTTCAGAATTTCCACATTAAACATAAATAATAAACAAGCTAATCATAGCTAATTGATAATAAATAAGCTCTTTTATGGAAATGAAAAAAATTGTTCTGCTTGAATGTCTGAGTAGTTCTTCATCCTAATGTGCCCCTTTTTTCTTCTCTGTCTTTTTCTCAGATAAAACTTGTGAAATATCCAAGTGTCTCTGCTATTTGGTAGTGAAGAACTGTTTATAAAGTCATTCTTTGGAAAATACAATGCTTATACCAGTTGCCTGTTGACCTGCTGCCAATATGATGTCAGTCCATGGGCAGCTATGGCCTTTGTTCTATAGCTGTTATTTTTCCATATCGCTCTGTTGAATTCACTTCCATTTTAACTGCCTTCCAGAGCAATCCCCTAGTTCTGCCCACTTAGTGCAATACCAAGCCACCCTTGCCTTTCATCTCAACTTATGATATCCATCTGCTGCCAGTAATTCTCTCGATATATGAAGGGACTTTTAATCAGCTCCTGCTAGTAATAGCTGCGAGTAAACAATATGCACAGACTGGGCAAGATATCTGTAAGCAGCTGACAGCAAAAGGTAGCAAGTGGAGAGGGGTATGCAGATTTGATATTCTTTTCCTCGCTTTGCTTATTTTACCCCTCAGGCAGAGCGCCTGTATTAGTTGTAGTGCTTGCTACAAATCCAGACGGTAAAGAGACAGGAAGAGTATGGGGATGCTGCCCAGTTTTGTTGGGGTGAGGTCACAAAGGCCAAGATGCAGCTGAACTTAGCAAGGGATGCAAAGAGAAATAGAAGGGTTGCTGCGAGTGCGTCTGCCAGAAAAGGAAGCTCAAAGAAAGCCCAGTCCTGGAAGCATTCAAGAGAAGCTTGCATGGGGCTCTGAGCAACCTGATCCAGTTGAAGATATCCCTGACCATGGCAGGGTAGTAGGACTCTTAAAAGGTCCTTTCCGACCCAGATTATTTTATGATTCTATAAGTCTGAGTCTATGATTCTTCATTACTGCTGAATTTCAGAGTGGAGCAGAGGGCACCCTGAGCTCCTGCACTGTAAGTTTTTCCTCCTGTTGATATCCATGGCACTGTATTATTACATTCCAGGTTAGAGAAAGGATGGGGACTGAGAGCAGCTCAGCCTCCTGTGTGACTGGGAAGATGGATCAGCACAGGCCAGGGTGGGGCAGTGCAGTCTCCTGAATACAGCACAGGCAATCCATTCCTGAAAATGGTTCAGAGCAGGGTGCTTTTGCAAAATCAGTTCCCTGGAAACAGGACACTGGGCAAAAGTTTGTGACGGTGAGTCACCTTCATGGCTTCAACACCCTGGGCTCAAGCCATGCTGGTTGTCAGCTGCTCTGTGGCTCTAGCACATTGCTTTGGCAGAATGAACTAAGTTGTAACACAAACAAGGGCACTAGGAAATAAACAGCTGGAAATGATTTTTGTGTCAAGTAAGGCCACAATATATATTTCTCACCCCTAAGTGCACTCCCTGGCACTGTAAGAGAAATGCTGTGCTCTGGCTGAGCACAGGCATCAGAGCAGTCCTGCGGTGCCAGGGAGATCTGAGGATAAATGACAGTGGCTTGAGCACAGCTGAAAATGACAGCCAGGTAGACAGAGCAATAGCAGTGCTGAGGATATGAGGAGGGCCACAAGTAGCTTTCTGCACAAATGGGACAGACACTCAGCATCCTTCAGCCAGAACAGGAATATTCACACTCTGACATCTACCAGGATATAAATAATCCTAATGAAGTGGATGCTGCACTGGTAGACTGGAGCCTGTCAGCCTTTAAGTGGTGTGAGCTATGTGCTTGTGGTGTTCTCTCTGTGAGAGCCAGCCTGCCTGGGCAGTGCCTGGGGGAAAAAGGGAGGACAGCAGCAGGTATTCAGGCTCTCAAATTAATAAACATAAAAAAAACCCCAGAGATCTAATAGAGGAGTGTTGAATTCTTTTCTGCCTGGCCTTTTAGTTTCTCTGTTTATTCTTTAGTTGCGTTTCAAACCTTCCACTGCAATAATGAGGCATGGAAAGGGCATTCATTCAGGTAGATTTGTTCTTTTATTAGTTACTTCTTGGTTTTAAAAGGAGAAAGTACTATAGAATCCAAAGATCCAAGTTAGGGTTTAACCAAAAATATGGAACAGTTTAAAGTAGAAATGCAATTAACAATTGCAGAATGCAGAGAGCTGAAATGGAACAAAGGAAGGAATCAGCAATTGGTGTGGAGAGACACCAACCTTTCTGCAACAGCCATGCCAGCAGAAAACACACAACAATTTTAAAATGCCACATGCCTGGTTTTTTCCTTTCTCCTTTCATATACCATCAGTTTACTTCTTTTTTCTTTCCCTTGCTTTTTCCCCTACTCTTCCTTTCTTTACTGTTTCACTGCCATTACTAGAATTCACTTGAGAGTGATTTTACTTTGTAAAAAAGTATTAAGGACAGCAATTTCTTCTCATTGCCTCCTTTTTCCACTCCTCCCCCTCAAGATTTGCTTTAATGACTTGTCCTAATTAAGTTTGAACAAATTCTTTATTATGTTCCCAGATTTTCTGAGGTGTGATCACTTAACCTGTAAATTAGAATTGCAGATTTGGTACCCATGCAGACTGGTCATTATAATTGGTACCTGCTACATCCCTTTTAGCTTTCATTATATCTTTGCACTCAAGGAAGCTAAAACAGTTTCATTTTAAGATAAACAGGATACACTAAAAAAATAATATGTTTGCCTTTCAAATTCTTATTGCTTTCATATAATATTGTTAACTTTTAAAAAGAGAAGCTGCTGAGTACTATCTGGGTAAGAATTAGACCACAGTTTTAAATTAAAAAAAATACTTCTGAGCACATTAGAAATGGCCCAAAAATAGAACCAATGTTTGTGGGGTCAAAACAAGCTATATTAGCTGAAAATTTGACCAAATATATTTTCAAGAGCAACTCTACCTTGCTGTTGCATTGAAAAATCTATTGCTTTTCACTGAAAAGATGAGTGATGGATGGTACAGACCTTCTTTCAGTAACTTAACTTCCTTGCAGTCTTCCATATAATGAAGGGAACTGTTTGAGACCTGAACTAATGATTTTGTAGGAATGCTCTGCAAAGCAGAAAAACAATCAAATCGATCTGAGTTTGGTCTAGGAAGAAAAGGATGAGCAGAAAAGTGAAAGAAGACTCTGAAACAGTCAAAATAGGCTGGTTGACAAACACTATTAAAATTGGCACTTCTTTTTCACAAAAATTATGCTTCTGTAAAAAATGTCAGACATGAAAAATTAATCAAGTAATCTTCACAGACCTTGGCTAAACTTTTAATTGGTGAGAATTTAAGATGTTTTTTTCCTTTCATTCACTCTGGACTTGGGTAAAAAGGTAGAAGAAAAGTTACTGAATTAGAAAATTATTTTAAGCTGTGATATTTTTTAATTACCAGCACATCACTGATGCTGGGTAAAAATAGGAGCCCATTTTCATCTGCTATAAATGGCAGAAATTAATACAAATTGACATTACTCTCTTGCCACTTAATAGTCTGTATAACCAAGACACAAGGATTTAATTTATAACATTTTTTGGTTTTGTCTTTGATTGCTTGTTTTATCTCTTGTGCATTACCACTTCATTCACAGTAGCACTTACAAACCAGCTCAAAGATTTTAAAATGTTGTTGATTTTGTGTCTGTATCTTTATTGACCTAAGTCAATAATCTGTAGACTTCTTGCTCGAATTCCAAACTTTTTTCTTTATCAGACCTAGCCTGACAATTTTGCTCTGCATTCTCATTCCTGAGGGTGTTTTATATTTCTGTTTGTATTCAGTTTTACGAGGTGCAGATTTGCCAGTGGAATGGAGAGCTGCAAAGGCCTCCTATGGCCCTTGCCAACACATTGTTTCCAGCATCACGTTTCTCTTATTTAGTTCTGTGCAGATTTGATTCATATGGGGCTTTTCTTCCTTAGAATGAGAGAATCATAGTATCATTTATGTTGGAAAATACCTTTAAGATCATCAAGTCCAACTGTTAATCCAGCACTACTAAGTC
The DNA here is from genome assembly GCF_000691975.1 of Corvus brachyrhynchos. NCBI lineage: Eukaryota > Metazoa > Chordata > Aves > Passeriformes > Corvidae > Corvus > Corvus brachyrhynchos. Next base: position 2,663,001 of record NW_008237410.1, read on the forward strand.
CACCACTAAACCCTGTCCCTAAGAACCACATCTACCATCTTTTAAATACCTCCAGGGGTGGTGGTTCCACCACCTCCCTGGGCAGCCTGTTCCATTTTCATCAAATTAAAATGCAATGCAAAAGACATAAAATGAAAAAAGAAGATAAATGAGAACTACACTACTGCAGCTATGTAGTACAAATATGTACTGTTTCTGTAAAAGATAGATATAAGTAAGATGTAGAAATAAATTTCAGCTACTGCTGTTGAGCAAGCCACTAAATCCTACGAGTAAGCACTATCTCTGCCCTATGGCTGTCTTATGTAGTGTATTCCTAGGTTAGTACAGCTTTCTCAGTGCAGTCATAACAGGGACACTCTGAAACTCATCCATCAGAGCCAAGAAAAGCAATACTATTTTCTCCCTTCTCCATTTCCTTTTCTGTCCAGCTCTTCTCCCTTCCTAGGGAGCTTGTAAGGAAACTTTACCTGTTTCTCCTTCCATTCCCTTCTTGGTTTCCTAATTCATCCTTGACCTGATGCCTGTCAGCTATCACACCATTCTCTATCCAGCTGTATTTCAGCCCTCCTCTTCCCTTTCACTCAATCTTATTTATAAGCTCTGTGGAAGTTCAGCGTTTGCACAAAGTATTGCAGTTGTCATTGTTGCAAGTCTATTGTTTATAATGCAGGCAGTCATCTTAAGCTATTTGCAAGTTCAAAATTCACTATATTGTTGCATATTCACAAACTTTCAGCTAGGAAGCATTCCTGACTGTTGTTGTAACCATCAATTCACACCATGGAAATAAGGAATCACCTTGATGAAGCAAATTGTTTCCACTGGTGATGATGCTACTTTAAAAGGATAGAGATGCTGTTCTATCACAGAATATCGACATATTATGGACACATCATCTAGATTAATTTCAAGCAGTGGTTGTATAGACTGTCAAGCTTTTCACAATGGGTACTGTGTTAAAATAATAAAAATCAGAGTGAGGAGTGGAATCTGCTGAAAATTTTATTTTAGCTGTTTTTACCTAAGGGGCAGCCATGTTCCAAAAAAAGGTAAATCTTTAGCAATGCTGTGGAGGGGGCTTTCCTACAACCACTGACAGAGTGGGAATCTCCCTTTGCAACCCAGCGAGGACCACTGCTAGGACCAGATGAAAGGGAAGTTATGGCAGCCTGGAAAGGCTGGGGGAAAAGCCCAACTGCCAGGGGAGAAGGAGACACAGGGCTAGCAGATCCCCACAAGCGAGCCACAGAGCCATACCAGCCCTTGTTGGAAATGAGTGGCCATCCCAGTCCAGATGAGAGCATTCAGAATGGATTTACACTCTAAGAAGAGCCATGTCATTTAAAATTAATTAAAATACTAATTAGTGAAGCCAGACTTGTGCTAATAAATGGTAAAAATTGGCTGAGAAAGGCCTCATACCCACTTGTCTACAGTAAAGTTTCCTTCAGAAAGAAGTAGGCTGCTAGGTCATGGAGCTTGGTTTACTGATTGTATTGATGCTGGCTTACTCAACTAATTAAAATCCTCATTAGTGATCTTAACTGAAAATCTGCAATTTTCAGGTCAGGTTTCTGCCTGCATTCATTTGTCTGATCCTGGGGTTAGAGCACATGGACTCAATAGCAGAAAATAGCTCTTCCCAGCTACCTCACTCTCTTCTGGTGCGTCCTTGACAAGAGACTTGATCTGTTCGACTTTCTTTGCCAGGTTGTAAATGTGAAGGCAAGAGTTTCCCACTTGTCAGATCTACAGAAGCTAATTTCTCAGCCTTTGAAAAATAAGGTGTCTGATAAAAAGGTATCAGTTGTATTTATTCAGTCACTGGCATTAGTCTGAGCAGTGTGTGAGCATAAACGGGGTGACTGGCTAAGTACCCTGAAGACTTGGTGTTGCAGCAGACCTTCAGCTGTATACACACAAGTTGCAACAGCACTCTGAAAACCCATGGCTGAGATACCCAGCAGTAATATCATTGTGTGCAGGTAACACAGACTTGCTTGGTCAAACAGTGAGAGTGAAGGATTTGCACACAGACATGTGCAGGGTTGTGTATGAACACTGTTGTAAGTCAAGCACTGAGTCATCAGTTTCCCCTAAAGCTCACTGATGAAATAAGTTTTCCATGGCTTACTATGTCTTTAAAGGTCTGAACAGCCTTTTGTTCTTCGGGTAATCAGTTCACAGTACAGTGTGGCTGCAGTGCACTTCGGGATTTCTGCCTTTAAAGAGATTATTCTGAGCCACATATACTAAATACAGCTGCCAAGATTCATGCTGATTGAAATAAATGAATGCCTGTTAAAGCTGAATGTAGCTACATAAAACAGAAATGGAACATTAGAGTTTATGCCCTCTACCTCCTCCCCTTTCTCTCATGAACCAAGATTAAACTGGGTCTGAGAACATTTGAAAAATTTGTTTCTGTAATTAGAACCTTACCCTGTCATCTTGTCACCAAGCATGTTTTGCAGTTTGTTTCACCAATATTTGACTGTGTAGTCCACAGCTGCAAATACAAAAAACAAAATAGTGAAGAAATCTTTCCTATTTTTTAAGTACTGTATGTCTATAACGTACATCTCTTTAAACATTGCTGATTAATACTTCATTTCCTATATTAGAATTGTTATTAATTATTATCAATAATGGCAAAATGCTAGTGTAAATTGCACTTCTATGAAAAATAAATTTTAATCAGTTGCTTTACTGGAGAATTGCATAGTAGTCTCAGCTAATAACAAAACTACATGGTTTCTGTTGTTTTCTAAACATGGGAAAAAGCTCTTTTCCAGATGACAAATCCTTTATATGACAAATCCTTTATAAATTACTTTATAACCTTATAAGGGGTCATCTGGAATGAAACCATTTTTCTATATCTCATGTAGGATATAATCACCCAGACATATTCTGAATCACAGTTTCATATTCTGAATGATGATTTCATAGACCAAAGAGAAATATCACTGAGGGAGGGGATGGAAAAAAAAAGCCCAACTAAATGAACAGAATATGTACTTTTTTTTCTAAGCTAAATGATGTGTTAGATAAATTCTTTTCAAAAGAACAAGATGAAGTGTTTCCTCAGCTAAACATTTGTATTTTCTTATATAATATTTCAAAAGTTCTAAGTGAAAGCATTAGATTTTTAAATCTGTGGGTAACATTAAAAGTGCATATATTCT